>NC_070582.1:5513253-5748490 GCF_027409825.1 Scomber japonicus | reverse complement strand
TCATTGATTTCTGTTTCAGTTATCAAGAACAAGGCCAATATTTGCCGATTCCTGCAACTTTATTCTCTGTTTTATAGCATTAATTGATTTTTTATGTTTTATGTAAAAACACACAAAACTGCTGATTATTATTGATTAAACCATTAAAATGATGAATTGCGGCACCATTTGATATTGACAGTATCTCTTTTCAGCAGCCAGACACTGACTCACCTTTTTATAAACGTGTTTTATGCAACATGTGATTCTATTTGTCTAATTTGGCATTAAGATTAACTCCAGACAGAGCAAAACAAGCAGTGCTCTGACCTGTGTGTGTGTGTGTGTGTGTGTGTGTGTGTGTGTGTGTGTGTGTGTGTGTGTGTGTGTGTGCGTGTGTGTGTGTGTGTAGGAAAGTCCCACTAGATTTCCCAAACTCATTGCCACACTCATCGTCCCCCTTTCTTCCTTCCTTATGTCCTTCCTTCCTCTTTACCTCCATCTTTCCTTCCTTTCCTTCCTCCCTTCCTTCGTTCCTCCCCCCTACCTTCTTCCTTTTGTCCTCCTTTCCTCCTTCCCTCCCTCCTACCTTCCTTCCTCCCCCCCATGTTTCCTTCCTTCCTTCCTTCCTTCCTTCCTTCTTTCTTCCCCTTCTCTCTTTCTTTCCTCCCTCCTACCTTCTTCCCTTTGTCGTCCTATCCTTCCTCCCTCCTACCTTCCTTCCTCCTTTCCTTCCTTCCTCCCTCCCTCCCTCTCCCCATGTTTCCTTCCTTCCTCCTTTCCTCCCCCCTACCTTCTTCCCTTTGTCCTCCTTCCCTTCTTTCCTTCTTTCCTTCTTTCCTCCCTCCCTCCTTCTCTCTTTCCTCCCTCCCTTCCGTCCTTCTTTCCTCCCTCACTGCTCTCTTTCTTTCCTCCCCCTACCTTCCTTCTTTCCTCTGTCCTTCTTTCCTACCTTCCTGAGAAGCTAAACCTTGGCTTGTATCATTTAACATAAAATGTCGTACAATGTGAAGCAACCGACATGTAAGACTCCAATCTTTTTTTTTTCTCCCCCCACACAGAAACCTCGTTTTCTGCCAATTTGCCCAGAAATTGCTGTCAGGGGCGAGAACAGGGCATCCAGTGTTACTCCAGGAACTCGAACGCGGAGACAAGCCGTAGCTGTGTCGAAGCATAGCTCACGACCCCCTCGACAGCACTTTCTTCAAACCCACATCAGTCACGACCTCCGGCCCCCCACCGGGGCAGAGCACTTGATTCAACCCCCCGAAACAGAACAGAGCGCAGCACGAGGATCACACCACCAAGAGCATGAAAGAGGAGACGGAGGGTGTTTGTTAGGGCCGTTGCCATGGAGAGGAACGGCGAATATGAGAGCAGGAGACCCAGATGGAGTGCTGTAGTAGCTGCTGAATGCTTGTAAATTTAATTGCTTTCGCTACAATGCATTACTGTGAAGCCAAGAGGGAGACAGTAAGTCGTGCTGGAGTGAGGAGGAGGGGGGGGGGGGGGGGGGGGGGGGGGGGGGGTTGGAGGGGGGGCGTAATCGATTAATGGCTTGAAACGGAAAAAAAAGGAGGTAGAGGCCCTTATTCCCACACTGACTCAACTAAAACCTGCAGCACTCAGGAACATCAGGAGTGAATAATGGTTAAAAGGTTAAAACTACTGGATCACTTCATCACATTTCTCTTTTTTCTTTTCTTTTTAACCTTCCTGTCGTCCTCCCGGGTCAAATTGACCCCCATGTGTTTTGACTGTTCCTTCTTTCCTTCCTTCCTTCCTTCTTCTTTAATTTTTCCTTCCTTTTTGCCCTCCTCCTCTCTTTCTTTGCTCCCTCCTCCTCCATCCTTCCTTCCTTCCTCCTTACTCATTTCCTTCCTCCTTTCCTCCCTCCCTCCTTACTCCTTTCTTTCCTTCCTTCCTTCCTCCCTCCCTCCTCACTCATTTCCTTCCTTCCTTCCTTCCTCCTTTCCTCCTTCCTTTCCTTCCATCCTTCATTCTCTCCTAAATTCCTTCCTCTTTGCGTCCTTACTCCCTTCCTTCCTTCCTTCCTTCCTTCCCCCCTCCCTCCCCTCCTTACTCCTTTCTGTCCTTCCTTCCTTCCTTCCTTCCTTCTTTGACCTGAGGACAACAGGAGGGTTATGCAAGTCATTCCTCCCTCCCTCCGTCCTTACTCCTTTCCTTCCTTCCTTCCTCCCTCCTTCCCTCCTTACTCCTTTCCTTCCTTCCTTCCTTCCTTCCTTCCTTCCTTCTCCCTTCCTTCCTTCCTCCCTTCCTCCCTCCCTCTTTTCCTTCCTTCTTCCTTCCTTCCTTCTTTGACCTGAGGACAACAGGAGGGTTAAGTAAATCCCCCATATCACATGTTCATATATAAAAACTCCAGGTTTGGTTTCATGCTTTGCTCGAGTCATTTAGGATTTACTATATGAGCTATAACACTTTTTTTTTTTTTGGACTGTGAGAAAACTGTGGTTTTCGTGGGGCACCGTTACACATTTTGGGATTATATTAAATACAAGGAGGGATCCAAACTTCCGGTACAGCAGAGGAGATTTGCCTACAGCTTGAAGAGACTAAAAATGGAACTGAAAGGGAGTCGATTTGCCCCGTGGAAGACTCCCAGAAGAAATGCCGACGGATTTCAACACGGTGACCATGTCTGGAAGTGTTTCCAGGAATGGGAAAAGATTCATAATAACTTGTTTTTTTTTTTTTAACAATTCCTGGAAGTTTTGGTTCCTCCTCCAACTTGATTTGGGGAGGATTGTAACAAACCAACAAATAACATATTTTGGAGTTGTTGAGCTGCTCGATTATGGAAAAAATCATAATCACGATTATTTGGGTCAAAATTGAAATCACGATTATTAAAACGATTTTTTTTAAACTTTAGAAACATGCTGCATTTCTCGTCCATTCGGCTTAATTAATTTTCTCTCCCCAGCAGCAGCCTTTTATCTGCCGCTTAACGCAACACACAGCAGAAAATGTGCAGAGAAATTAGTGCTGAGCGAGTTACCATGACGATAGTTAAGTGAGTTACCATGACGATAGTTCACACCTCACTTCCTGGTTTTTAATAATTAGCCAGCTTTGTCCTGCACTTTTATTTACAGTTAAAACATTTCGCCATGTGTTTCAGCTTCTGTCAAACTAACGGAGCTGCGGTGGCTTCCTGTCTAAGCTTTTCAAAATAAAACCTTTCTTATTGAGCGCCATCTCATTATTATTATTAAAAATCGTTTCCCCTCAATTGTATTAGTTTTGAGATCGTTTGGCCCCTAAATCGTAATCACGATCAAATTTCGACTAACTGAGCAGCCTTAGTATAGCTATATCAACATTTAGGGCCTTATAACAAATATTAGCACAAATGTTTTGGGGGCTGCTATAAAAAATGTTGGGATTATTACAAAAACCCAATAAAAATGATCAATTTTGGGGTTGATATGCCAAATTTGGGTTATTATTACAAATAGATTATTAGTATATTAAACATTCATATTAAAAAAGGTGTATGGGTAGGTATATGAACTTTAGTACCTTTTAAAGCCTTAGATCAAATCTTAATCGTCACACAACTTATTTTAATGATAAACCAAATTTGAGGATTTTGCACTAATATACACAATTATTAGTAAATGGGTTGTCAAATCCTGCTTTGGGCTTCAAATAGATGAGTCCAGCCGTACATTAGCAGCATTCAGCTTACTTTAGCAATAATGCTCTAAAATATCTCTCCACACCACAACACCTTTGAACTTAAGTGTGCTCGTGTCCATCTGGCATGTTAGTAGAGGCCCTCAGGGATTTTCTTCCCGGCCAGGAGAATTTATCAACACCTAAACACAGCTTTATCATTTCCTGATCGAGTGCTCTTAGAGAAAGCATGGTGCATGGTTTGGAATATATATGCAATAAGACACGTACAGTAGATGACACCATTTCAATGCTTACAGAGAGTCTAAGCATGAATTTTTAATGTGGAGTCATCAACTGCCATCTGACCTATTTTACTCATTTCATCATTAGAGGGGGAAAAATGATATACTGTACTACACTTCACATATCATTATGTAATATAGTCACAGATATATGAAGAGTTTGAGTTATAGATGTTTTATCTTCTTTATAATTCCTCTGAAATTCATCTTGAATTTTAGGGTCATAAAGCTTCTTCTATACCGAGGTTTGATGGAAGCATTAAGTTGATAATATGTTTCTAATAAATGCCACATATCAATGCATCAGTGCTTTTCTTCTTCTTGTTTTTCAGTCATTTCTCATAAAAACATACCCCAGATGTGTGCTGATTGAAGATGCATTATAGAGCAACCGACCCTAAAGTAAATTCATTAGTGTGTGTTTTAATGACCTTTGATGACCTAAAAGCTCTTTCAATGGCTCTTTCCTCTCATAAGCCTGAACCAGGACTGAATATTAGTGATACAGAAGCAGAAAAGTATCACATTTGCAGATTAGAAATATTGCAAATTGACAAACATCAGCTCCAGAACGATCAACTATTACAGAACTATCTGCATTTAAAATAACACTAAAGTACTACTTATATCAAAAGGTAGCAAGCCTAAAATCTTAATTTGCCATCCATTAAAGCTTCATATCCCTGATGCTGTCTCTCTAACATCTTGTCTACATTTGGCATCAGCCCACAATCCCACATCATTAACATCTCAGCCTGAATACCTCATCTCCATACTCCATCTATTTTATATAATGACTCACAATCACTCAGACATTTAGATTAACCCTCCTGTTGTCCTTGAGTCAAGGAAGGGAGGAAGGGAGGAAGGAGGTAAGGAAAGGAGGAAAGGAGGAAGGAAGGAAGGAAGGAAGTAAAGAAGGAAGGAAGGAGGGAGGAAAGAGGTAAGGAAGGAAGGAAGGAAGGAAGGAGGTAAGGAAGGAGGGAGGAAAGAAAGAGAGAAGGAGCGAGGGAGGAAAGGAAGGAAGGAAGGAAGGAAGGAAGGAAGGAACAGTCAAAACAGACGGGTCAATTTGGGTCAAAACCCGGGAGGACGTCAGGAAGGTTCAAAACGTCTCTTTCACTCACAGCCTGTCAAACACCTCCTCCTTTAATTTAACACATGATGAGATATGATGATGATGATGATGACGATGACGATGACGATGATGTCGTCTGTGACACATACAGCACCTTCACCTGTGGTATGAAGACCACACTGAGAGCAGCCGGTAGTGGGAGTGGGTCGTCTGCAGCAGCCAACCTCACAACACACTCTTACTTCCTTTTTATTTTTTTCCATTAATTTTTTTACAGCTCCTGCAATAGCAATTTCAAAACGTCCCCCGAATCATTAAAAGATGAATACTGAATGATGAAGATGAGTACAAAGGAGTGAAATGTGGATTGACGATTACAATACAAGGTTACTATTAAAAGAGCTGAAGCGTAAAAAAGAAGCTATACTTGTTGGGAAATTGCTTTGCTCAGAAAATCATTTTAAATTAACTGTTTTGCGTCGGCGTGAATGAAAATCACACTGATCAAGCTAGTTCATCCCCTCCAAGTCACATGACTGCATTGCTGGCTTTGGTGCATCTCATACTGAAGACCCCGTTAATTCTGATGCTGCAGCTTCAACTGATGAGCCAAAAGAGGTAAACACATTTTGTGTGACAGCTTTTTGTTTTTTGTTGAAACCTAAAATGTCTTCAGCTAAGCTTTGGAAGAGCAGCGGCCTCTTCCTGTTTTGTCCCATAAGGTAATTTCAAGATTCATGTTTTTATCAAAAATGTCAATTTACAGTATAAACTGCTGAGTAGAGGCAAAATGATCTTTATTTTTCAGCCAATCCTCCTCAGTCGTCCACCCGGGTCAAATTGACCCCGTCTGTTTTGACTTTTCCTTCTTTCCTCCCTTCCTTCCTCCCTCCCTCCTTCCTTCCTTCTTTCCTCCCTTCCTCTTTTCCTTTCTCCCTCCCTCCCCCCTTCCTTTTTTCCTCCCTCCTTTTCTTCTTTCCCTTCCTTCCTCCCTCCTTTTCTTCCTTCCTTCATCCTTCCTCCTTATCTTCCTCCCTCCCTCCTTTTCTTCCTTCCTTCCTTTCCTTCCTTCCTTTCCTTCCTCCCTCCTCCTTATCTTCCTTCCTCCCTCCTTTTCTTCCTCCCTCCCTTTCATCCTTCTTTCCTTGACTCGAGGACAACAGGAGGAATAAGGATCCTTTAAATTTCGTGTTTTTTAAAGAACTGTGACAGATACACACATAGAGTATCTCAGTGATAAACTAACATCAAATGATTACCAACACAGTCAATTCATCATAACCAGTTTCTATGGTAACGATTCAGCATCATAACGTAATTAGTGTTCAGTTTAAGTAGGACTCACCCTTCAAATTAATCTGGAAAAGGGTGTGAAGGATCGAGTCAGACACCCACAATTAATATGCTCTAACACACACACACACACACACACACACACACACACACACACACACACACACACACACACACACACACACACACACACACACACACACACACACACACACACACACACACACACACACACACACACAGTCATTAAGTGTTTTAGGTGCATTAAACCTCCACTGTAGTGAAACCACTTAAAATACAGTTACATAATACCTGTTATTTTATTTATTAAGTATTAACGGCATCCTTTCTCAGCTCTATGTCCCTCCTGTTGCAGACGGTAAACTTTCATCTGCTCTTTTATTCCTGTCGAGCTTGAAAACTCCCACGCTCCTCTCTGCTGCCTCTGGCTACATCAGCAGCAGAGAAGCAGGTTAACGGGCCAAAGTGATAACAACAGATGCTTTTTCATGTTTGAACAATAAAGACAAAGAAAAAAAAGAAAAGCACTGAAAAGATGACAAAATTAAAACAATGGGGTTTTCACTCCTCCCACCCCACCTCCACACACACACACACACACACACACACATACATACACACACACACACACACACACACACACACACACACATCTATGGTAACCTGAAGTCGGCCGCTCACATCTGCTGCTCTCATTCTGCTGCTCTCATTCTGCTCCAGCTGAACACCCACACTCTATTAAATGCTGTATAAGAGACACACATACATACACACACATACACACACACACACACACACACACACACACACACACAGTAAAGGCAGTGTATATGTGTGTGAGAGAGTGACAGCAATTCAGACGGAGTGTGTGTTCAGTAAGTATGAGATATTATCATGTATAACTTCTGATGCACAAAAGAGGAGCTAGCTGCCTGTCAGTGGGGAAGAAGTCGGCATATATCAAACTAAATGTTAGTAGAGCTGCAAATATTGAGTCAATTTATCATTTAGCCAATCCACAGAAAAGCTAAAATGATCTGATTCCAGCATTTTAAATGTGAGTATTTTCTGATTAGGGTGAACAGATGAATCAATAGTGAAAATAATCATTGTTTGTAGGAGTCAATCAGTCGATGTGCCAATGAACTGTCCTGTGAAAGTGCAGTTTCCAAAGAGGCCATAGTGAAGTCTACATGTTCCTTCCTTCCTTCCTTCCCTTCTCCCTTCCATCCTTCCTTCTGTCCTTCTTTCCTCCCTCCTTCCTCCTGCCTACCTCCTTTCCTTCCTCCTTTCCTCCTTCCTTCCTCCCTTTCTTCCATCTTCCTCCCTTCCTCCCTTCCCTCCCTCCTTCCTTCCTTCCTTCCTTCCGTCCTTCCTTCCTTCCTTCCTTCCGTCCTTCCTTCCTTCCTTCCACCCTCCATTCCTTCCTTCCTTCCTTCCTTCCTTCCTTCCTTCCTTCCTTCCTTCCTCCCTCCCTCCCTTCCTTCCTCCCTCCCTCCCTTCCTTCATCCTTTCCTTCCATCTTCCTCCCTTTCTTGACACGAGGACAACAGAAGGGTTAATCTAAATGGCCAAATCCCCCCCAAAAAATGTTATACTGAATGATACACAACAAGGAAATGCCTAAATATCTCACATTTGAGATACTGGAACCAGAAAATGTTTGATTTTGCTTCAAAAAAGACTCAATCTGTCTGTCATTTTTTGTTTTACTAATTGATTAATTGAACAGCACAAATTATTTAAATGTTATTATTATTTGAAACATTGATGCAACTCAATGAGCAGCTTGACTGGCCTGGTAGTCAACTCACTGGATTCACCAAAAATAGACTCAGGGGCCATAATTTAATCTAACAACTAAAAGCTGAATCTCAATTAAGTCTCATTATATTGTGACAAATATCAATTATTTTTATTCAGATTATATTGTTAATAATTTTAATGACTAAATTCTATAAAGCAAACTAGAAATGATACTTTCTTCTTCTATGTATGAATGTTAGACGGTCTGCTTCCTCTCCCCGACTTCATCTAGTGACACCTGAAAAATGACAAACCGGGTCGAGACGTCACAGTTCAGTTTCACACATCTCACAGGAGTGTGAATAGTTTCAAAGTATTTAGGACACACATACACACACACACACACACACACGGGCTGGGATGTTACGCATACAAAACGAACTGTTAATGTGTTGAGAGCTTTTGCCGCTATAAATTCTACATACAGGGGTCACGTAAGGCGAGCAGAGTTTACCGTTTCTAGGTCTGTATCGCCATCTCTCATTTCATTCCCCACCTCGTCACGTGGAGTAGCCGTGTGTGTGTGTGTGTGTGTGTGTGTGTGTGTGTGTGAGTTAAAGTGTTCATGACGCTTTCAGCCCACATCTCACAGCAGCCATGTCATCAAATCAACCGACCGAGAGACCCTGACAGAAACAGAGAGAGAGAGAGAGAGAGAGAGAGAGAGAGAGAGAGAGAGAGAGAGAGACAGAGAGGAGAAGGTGAGAAGAAAAAGTAGATCTCGCTGAAAGAGTGATGTCATCAAATCAACCGACTGAGAGACCCTGAAAGAGAGACACAGAGAGAGAGAGAGAGGAGAGAGAGAGAGAGAGAGAGCGAGAGAGAGAGAGAGAGAGAGAGAGAATAAGAAGAAGAAGAAGAAGAAGAAGACGAGAAGAAAAAGTAGATCTCGCTGAATTTGGACTCAACTAAGGTTGGATACGGTTCACGTTTGAACCGATACCAGTACTAACATCTAACAGTACCTTTACTTAGTAATAGTCTGTTGTCTGCAGCTCTTCATCCAATATCATCATCATCATCATCATCATCATCACCACCACCACTCTGGCTGTTTCTGCTCGTACTCTTCATAGCTCAAAATATATCCAGATCTTGTCATGATGTCGACTTGTTTGTTTGTTTTTTTAATGAAGAAGGAAAAGAAATGTTTTCATCAGCAGTAACTTAACACGGGCCTGAAAGCAGCGATCAGGAAAAAGTAAAATAAGGAAGTACAAACAGGAAATTTAAATGTTAGTAAAGGCCATCAATACTTATTTGAATTCACAACACAAGCCGCTGTCAAGGTACCAAAATCTGGCACTGATTGATCCAACATGAAGCTGCACTTATGTAATTCAGTCGGTGCCCTTTTAAAGTAGTGAGTCTGACACCCGACCCTGGACTCAACTGCTTCATGAAACACTTCAGGGCTGCATTTCATCTTTCATCATTGTAGTTATTATATCATTTTATCTATAGCATGTTAGAAAATAGTGGAAGATGCTTGTTTTCATTTATCAGAGCTCAAAGTGACGTCTTTGAATGATTTTTGTGTATATTGTGTTCATGTTTTTTTTCCAGATTTGATACTATTATAGTGGAAATACTATAATTCACAATCACACTATATTACTAGGGCTGGGCCAAAAAAAATCGATTTTTATATTAATCGCGATTTTTTTCTGGTGATTTTTAAAAATCGATTCTCATACAAGAATCGATTTTTATTTATGCATTTATTTATTTATTTATTTTTTTCTAAACACCAGCTAAATGTAACAGTTTAGTTTATTGTAAGATGTTGGGTTAGGGTTAGGGTTAGGGTTAGGATGAGGATGTTTTTTGTGAGGGCAGGTGCACAGTTTTAAAAATAAATCTCACAAACTGATGTGATGTGTGTATTGTTTTATGTAAATATGACTTATGATGTATTATCAAGTGTTTGGTTCAACCTGTTCTTGTTTAAGGAAAGAAAATCACAATCATTGAAATATAAAATCGCAATACTTGTATAATCAGAATCACAATTTAAATTGAAGATAGAGAATCGAATCGGCTCAAAAGCATATCGGCCCAGTCCTAATATATTACGATCTCACGTTATCCAGAATGAGAGCATAACAGCCATAATTATATAGTGAAAATGAAACATGCAACAACAGTATGTAAGGGTTAAAAGTATGAGCAGCTATAAAAACCTGTCACTATTAGTCATTCTATGTTTAATTTGACTTTTGACCCAGAAACATAGATGTCCAACTTCATGTGAAGAAAAAAGAAAAAAGAAAAAAAAAGCTCCTCTCATGTTCTCTGTGAAGCGAAACAAGCAGAGCAAAGCGTTGATCAATGCCAGTGGGTCCGGAGGTTTGATTCCCAGAGGGTCCACACCCATATTATAGATGTATGCATTCACCACACTGTGTGAGCCACTTTAGATAAAAGCCTCTATCAAACAGCAAGTTATAGACTTTATGTAAAGAACGAAGGGAGAGAAGGGAAGCTGGAGAGTGAAATATAGGTCTATAGGAAGAGGAGGGGGGGGGGGGAAGGGGGAAGGGGGGGGGTTGCAGGCAGAGAGAGGATTAAGAGAGAAAGAGAGTGAGAGGGACGGATGCTACAGTATGACCTACTTCTTTGAGCACTTCACCAATTGTTCCTTCTCACAGTGAAGACTTTTTTTTGGACACATATGTTCAAGTATATAAAAATAGGACTAGCACGCACAACGATAAGTGACACAGAAAAAAAAAAACACGTTTAAACACGCACAATTAGCGATCCGCCGAACACAAGAACCACAAGGTACTCTTTATAAGTGAAAGAAAACGTTCTTCAGGCAGAGAGCGGTAAATTATGTAAAAGCCTTTTATTCAGTCAGACATATTTAATGGTTTAAAGTGCCGACTAGTTTAAACCACTCTGGGTCCTCATCAGGCTGGAGATTATGAAACAAACTGATTCCTGATAGGCTAACACGGACGTATTGAGTTACACAATTCAATCACATAATGAAAAGACCAGCAGATGCAAAGAAAGCACGCTGATAGATAGAGCTGTGTTGATATGATTAAAATCCCATACACTGATATTGGTCATTTCATATCCTCATAATGACATATATTCTGTAAATCCAAATCAATAAGTAGCACACACACACATTGCTGCGGCGAAAAATAGAGAAGAGGAGAGAAGCGTGACCGTTAACGACAGCAAACGCAGCAGAGACTCTCACATTGAGCTGAAATGAAACGAGTGCACTTAAACTTGGTGAATAATTGAAATAAACATTGTTTCTACTGTTGTTTTTTGCTCTCATTTATGGACGTGCTACTCTCCTCTGCTCTGTGTTTCAGCGTGGGCGGAGCTTAGCTCACAGCGCAGCAGAGGAGAGACAGTGAACAAGGTGAAGCACTCCAGCTAACAACAACTACACTCATTTCGTGACTAAACGTGCAATAAATGCTTCGTAAGTTAAAAGCCAAGAAGTTAAAGATGGACAGACTCAAAAAGTGTGATTTGGAATAAACGGTAGAGCATAATATGAAACGATAAATGTGCTTCTATTGTCACATGACATATATCGTCATATCACACAGTCCTGATATTGAAATATTAATACGATTAACATCATAAAATAACAGCTCCAAAAAGCAGATTATGCAGCATGATGCAATAAAGACTAAATCAAGACTTTACTTTTTGCATCAGAAAAATGAAAAGGTGCTGCATTGGTAGAAGCATCTGATTTTAGTTAAACATGATCCAGAAAGTCCAATTTGAGAAACAGATCCATGAGTTTTTAGGGTTTATCAGACATGAAAACACTCCAATGATACTATGAGTCAAAATGATCACGACTGATACGAGGTAAACTACACCTGGATGGAAACCTGCTTACTGTAGGAATGCAGAGGTCCCCTTTAATTAATGTGTGGGCTGCACTTTTTATGGAATACTCAGTGAAAGCCCAAATTGAAAATTAATGGAAACATAGTTCTGCTGATGACTGGTTCATCATTAAAACCATTAGTCGAGCTACAATGCTAAATGAATGTCATTTCTTTGGGATTTGCACTGTGTTACCTTTGACTCTGCAAACCTGTGTTGGGGCGTTTTCAAAAATCAAAGAAATAGCTGACAGATTAACAATAATGAAAAGCTTAGTCTACATACATAATACATGCACACACACACACACACACACACACACACACACACACACACACTCAGACATGCTCTTTCAACTCTGAGACAGTTCAGTCCCATGGGAGTGTACCCGTCTTCTGCACAGATTGACAGCACTTTACCCAAAAAAGAAAAAGAAAGGAAAAAAAAAGAAGGAGCTCTCCAAAGACAGCCGTTAACAGGTCGTGCCATTTTCTCAAATAAAAATGGAGGAAAGGGAGAAAAGGGGCGTGGGGGTGTTGGCTGGAGAATAAGATTGACTCTCTGAGTCTTTCTAGCCTCATTCCTGAGTGGCATGTCAGTGGGTGGCAGTGAAACACGAGCCTGGTAGCTCATGAAGGAGGGTCCAGGTCGGGGGGTCTGGTTGCTAGGCAGCCGACCAATCAGAGCAAGATGCTGATTGGCTTGTGTGAGTATCTGGAGACAGGGGGTTAAGCCAAGAACTATAAACCTGGTTTTAGATCATGGAAAAGAGGTAAAAGAAGGATGAGAAAGAAGAAGATACAGATGAACGAAAATGCATGCAGGTTGTTATTAATGTCCTAAACTGTATTTTCATTGTTGTAAATTATATTTGCATATATATTGCAGCTGTAACTTATTCTAAAATGTTTAAAAGGAAAATATTTACTGTGCCAAGTGTCTTAGCAACAGTTCCTCAGATTGAGAATCATGCCTGCCTTGGCTGAAGGGGTTTCTCTAACCAATTTAATTTCCAATATCTACAAACCCAACCAAAAAAGAAGAGATGGGTCAGGTGGTGAAGATGATAATACTGCTCTTTTTTTTTTGTTCGATTTGAATAAAACGAAAAAAAGATTACTTCTCTTGAATTGTAGGCTCAAACATTTTGCTCAGCACATGATTGAACTCGTTGGGGAAGCTTTCTATCAAGGCAGGGAGAAAGAAAAAAAAAGAAGAAGTTGAATCTTTCTGTGGTTCAGGGAGTGCACTGTGATTTTTTAATATATTTCGGATTAGCTGTGGTGGTAGCCCGAAGAGTGAGAGAGAGAGAGATACAGCGAGAGAAACACACAAATTCAAAAGATTTATGTGCAAGGAGAGACAATGCAAGAAAGACAGTAATGATGAGTAATGAGCTCTGTCCAAAAAAGAGATAAGAACAGAGATAGAAACAAAGAAGCAGTGAGCGACAAGGAGCAACACAGGAAGAAGGCAGGATGTCCAAAATGCAAAGATTTTACGGGAACAAAAAGAGACTAGCAGAGATATAGAAGAAGACAAACATTGCTGAGTGTATGTGTGGGGAGGAGGGGGGGGGGGGGGGGGGGTTGGATGGTAGGAGAGCTGGAAAAGCCCAGCAACAGGGCATGCCTTAAATAGCTAGATGGTCGAAGATAACGTGACGCTGGAGAAAGCCTGATGGCTCGGGGCATGTGTTGTGTTGTGCTAAGCATGTATGAGCCCAGTGCTGACAGCAGCTCCACGGGCTCTCTTAGTCATATGGCAGATCACATGACCTCCCGAGGAGGCCTGGCTGCATGCGGCCCGGACGCTGGTGGGCTGATAAAGCCGACCGCCCATCTGGATTCTCAAAACATCACCGTCTGTAGGGATAGTTACCCCGATCTACCTCAGGAACAGCACTCATTCAGTTGGTAGAGGTTAATTTGTAAAGAGGAAGCATTTAATAAGCATGAGAGCTGCTTCAGGAATGGTATTACTGACCTTGACATTGTTTGTTTCTTACTCAAACGCTATCTCATGTTACAGCAATGGCAATCAGATTCATATATAGCAATAATGTATACACAAGGCAGTGCAGACAATTAAAACTTTAGAAAAGGCTTAAAAGGCTGCATACAAATTCAGAGTTAAAATGTCACAATTACTAAGGCACTACTCAAGCTGGTTTAGCACTTATCCCCAGACAGTTTTATTGCCTGGTCACTACATGAGTTTTCATTTTCTGTCCAGTGATCACTTCTTGCCAGTGAAATCATCCCATGAAGTCATTTTCACAAAAGCACAGACGTCCAATCTGGACACCTCCTTCTGTACAATCCTCCTCTCTCCCACTGAGACCAAAGCTCACAGCACATAACTGCCCAACACTTAGAAACAGTTTGACAAACTGTCCAAACAGTTATCATGGCTCACAGAGTACAATTAATGAGTGGAAGTGAAGTTTGATTCAATTATTTATAAAAAGGAACTACTGATCTGGCAATGTGTGTGCCTTGTTGTTTCCACATGATGGATTTGGAAGCAACCACTTGCAATGTTTTGATATTACTAAAAGGCCATTAGTTCAAGCTTTATTAAATGGACCAGTGTGTTAGATTTAGTGCTGTGTACCAGTGAGGTTGCAGATGGCAACCAAATTAATATACTCCCTCCCACCCTCACTCTTTGCTTGCAAGCATGTAGGAGAACCTACGGAGGCCCAGACACTTATGAAAAAAGCAAAAGGTCTTCTCTAGAGACAGTGTTTGGTTTGTCCTTTCTGGGCTACTGTAGAAACATGGTGGCCTCAGTGGAGGGGACCCACTGTCTATGTAGATATAGAGCTCATTATTTTCATGGGATTATACAACAATTAAAAACATACTTTTGAGCAATATATTCCTTTTCTGCCAAGTCTGTTAAGATAGATGCCACTAAATTCTACATAATAGTCCTTTAAATTGTATTTTTTATATAAACATTGCTCTATGCGGGAGTCGATGGCCAAAAGCCTTCAAAATCCATTCTCATTTAGTCAGCCAAATCATTGCATTTTTTAAAACTGCAAATACAAATCAAGTTTTGACCAAAAACTAACAGTGATGGAAACAGACAAGGCTGACCAAAACAAAAGGGTAGCGTGACTCCTTTCTGCTTCAACGGTCTGATGCTGAATGTTAGCAAAGTCAGCTAAACTACTTTTGAATCAGTCGCTGGTAAAAACGTCCTCTGCTGCCGTCCTGTGTGACTGAGTCACTGGCTAACAGCTCTGTCAGCAGCCACACAGCAGAGGCGCTACGTTGGGCTCTAGGATGTTCTCACTGACCTATGACCAATATGGATTGAAATGCAGCCGTGAAGTGAAATAACCGCTCCCATCCAAAAGTTGAATTTTCAGCCTAAACTACTGACTCAACTGGAAACATTCAGATTTGGGTACAGCCTCGTTTTGTGAGTAGCCTAAGCTTAGTTTCTGCCATCTTATCGTTTTGGCTCTCTAGCTGCACACAGACAATATGGTTGAACTGCAAAGCTCTCCTTTATGGAAATATATGGAGCCATTTCAAGTTCGCCAGATCAGGCAATGAAACTGCTAACTGCCAGGCATGGAAAAAACTGAAAATCAAAGTAAGAAATGTAAACAACTAGATAAAGACCCAAATATAATTATCAGGAGTTGGTGGAGACCAAACCAGAGCTAAAAGGAGAGTGAATGTTACTTTGTGGGGATTTGCTCTCCCTTATTGGGATAAAAAAGGGCCATTAACAGTCATCGAGTGCTTATCTTCTACTGCTTTGATGACTCATGGATGGTGGCTTTCAGACAGTGTGGGAATGGAAAAGTTTTTAAAATGTCAAGGACATTAAAAATAGTTTTAATGACCTTCAGATTTTCTGCATTCATGCTTTCTATAACCAAACACTGAAGAAGCTTTAGACAGTGTTGTGTTTTTGTAAAACTGTTCTTTGTATTAGCGAGAAATTACCATTGGCCATTGGCCAAACACTTAATTTTAGTTCTGGCTCGTAAGCTTATCCACTTCAACTCAGGCAGCTACTCAGCCAAAATGTACCCAGTTGATAAAACAGTGAAAGCAGCTTCATCATTTTGGAAATGCGCTTTGCGGCTGTGGCCTGTCAATACAAATGAAACAGTTCCCTGCTCTGAGATTTGGGTAAAGATGGAGTCTCCAAATGCCCTCTGAAAAGCTCTTGGCCCAAAAGAATGGGTGACTTGTGTTGCCGTCAGCCACGGTAATCATGTGATATCGCTGTTGTTTGACTAATCTGCTTACGGCCTCCTTTCTTTTTTCCAGGATGAAACCTGATACGGCAGCTCAGCCAGCTTTAGCCACACGCTAATTAATCTGCGGCACCAAAGCTTCTTAATAACACCCGAACGCCGCAAACAATCGTTGTAGATGTGCCAAGCCATGGAAGTTTGGACCTGCCTTTTGGTGTGGGTGCCGATAAATGGTCCAGTGGGGAATTGGTGGACCAAGACAACGAAAAACAACATGAACTAAAACTGAGGACACAATACTCAGTTCTGTGTGTGTAGCGCTTTGTAGCTGTGCCAGTGTAAGGTGCTTTGGAAATGCTGACTAATGAGGCTAGTTAGCTTGATTTGTGGTTTGATTTAAAAAACAAAAAGGGACATCATTGTGCAGTGACATTGATAGCCCTTCAGCTGGTTGCCAGATGATGCTTTTCTTCTAGCTATTCAGGGTGGGAGGGAGGTGTGGGGGGGTTGGAGAAAGAACTGGAAAGCGAGTGGTTCGGGGCAGTTGGCTTAATCCTCTCTGTCACACTGTCCCGCTTTGTCAGAGACGATATCAGGCCTCCACTTTTCACCCCCGCTTTTGCATCTCATCCATCCTCTATCGCCTTCTGTCAGATCCGAACGGACGATCTGGGCTTCTCACTCTCGATGCATCTTTCTTGACTATTTCCACTGTGTCTCTTTTATTTCTTCCCACCCCTCCTTTCTTCAATCTCTGTTCCTCTCTGTCTCTTCCTCTGTCTAGCTCTGTCTCTCTCTCGGATGGGGCTTATCTGCGACAGAACAAACAGGCTCATTGTGTTTTGCGAGAGCCGTCAGGGCAGCAGAGACGAGGCTTATTTCATTGAAACCTGGATAGGATATCCACCCACAGGGGAGAGGGGGCCTGCAGGGACTCTTAATGCCAGCAGAAAACATGGGTGAAGTGGTGGTGGAAAGAACCAATAACAAAAACACAAAGGGACAGAGAAAAGGTGACATTGAGGCACAGACTGTCCTAAATTCAAATAAAAGAAGACAGTAGAAGAGGTATGACGAAGCACAAAATATGGACCTGAATGAAAAATTAGAGGGAGGAGAGAGGAAAACTAAGTAAAAGATTCAAATCACTGCCTGAAGCCGGTGCTGTGGTGCCGAGAGAGGTAGGGAGTTATTAGGTGCTGTTCAATATCAGCAAGGTCAATGACCGTAAAGCTGCACAATGGGCTCAATATCACAGAAACCGAACAAAATGTCTGCAAGCTGAACATTAAAAAAAGAAACACCAGAACACTAGGGACGGTTATGAAAACTAAAAGGTCACCGGTTCGATCCCTGCAACAGTGTTTGGAGCAAAGCATGGAGGCTTATATGTTATTGTTCCAGAGCATCACTGACAAGCCTTCAAGCTGAACGTGTATGTGTAGGAATGAGTCGCACATTTAGAGCCTATTAAAAAAAGCCTTAAAGTAGAGCGTGGACAAACCGAGGCACAGATTCTGACCTAAATACAGAGCTGCAAAGCCAAAGAGGGACACGCAAGAGTTTGTTCAGAAATAACTTGGTATACCTGTCCCTGCAGAGAACGAGGCGACCTGCAACGTGAGGGCGAGACAGGTTGTCTCCTCGTCTGCTGGGACACGACACAGAGTCATCATCTGTGCAGCATCAGTGTTAAGTAACCACAGATCAATGTCATCCGTTTAAACTCATCCCTGCCGTCATCGCACAGCTATTAACGCTGTACAATATGCATATATACACACATTCCAGCTCTGTTTCCTTCACCAAGGACAGTAAAAGTTCAGGCTAGGGCTGGGCGATTATGGCAAAAATCTAAATCACGATTAATTGAACTTTTAACCTCAATTACGATTAATGAACGATTATCTCCACCCTTGATGAACAATGATGTATTTTCACAGTTTCTTTTGTTTTGTATTTTACACTGCTGCCCTCACGCATGAGTTTCTTTAAAGAGAGAAAATAAAGATGTTTTAAGGTGTGGTGCTGTGGTTAATGTCTAGTTTACTTGATTAGAACTATGTAAAGATCATGGTTTGGGTTAAAATGATCACTGGAGACAAGTTTTCTAAGTCCTTAAAGATATGCAACATTTGCTGTCATGGCAACAGTGAACACCACGATTAATTGACATGAGCAAGATTAAGTTGATTAGAGTTTCTAAATGTCAGTTTCGATTATTTTCCGATTAATTTCCCAGCCCTAGTTCAGGCTTTGGAGACACTGAACCTCACAACCATATTTCTATACTGTTTAAATGAAGTGCAGGACACAATGTAGAGAGCAGACTACAGTGTAATGGCAGGTAGACCAATTGCTGACAGTAAGCTGCTTAGCTCAACACTCTTGACACTTAAAAGGTTTTATAGATTGAGTTCAAACAACATATGCACTGGTTTACTTTCCCACCAGCTGTGGAGATGTGTGACCACTGCTTCAACTCTTTTTAAAATAGATTTTACAAGTTTGCTGCAACATTACTGATTAAAAGCATCCAGCGATATTGATGTAGGACACAACATGTGCTGCAAATTGACTTCAGATCCTCATTATCATAACATTTAGAAACAAAAATCAAGGTATAATCCAAAAAGGCAACAAATAGAGAACATTATCTTTTTTAAAGTGTAGGTGGGGAATCCCCTAAATGACAATATTACCACCCAATTATATTTTAGAGCAGAGCAGGATGGGAAATTAGCACCAGCCACCAGTCAAATTCTGGTCAATTATAAAACTGGCTGCTATATTTCAGACACAAAGTAATGATTTGTACATTTAGTAGATCTAGTAGATGTTCACATTATAAAAAGTTAACTTTCCCACCCTGGCAGATACCTTACCTACTGATGTGGCTGATTGAAAAGACTAACTAAATAAATAATATAACAGTGTTCACCTAGAGTTACTACTGGCAGATAAAAATCAAACAGCATCCACCTAATTAGTCTTCACTGGTCACTGAGGAACAAAAAGAAGCCAGAAACGAGCGAGTTCAATCATCTGTATAATCACTGCTAGTTGAACGGGTGGTGCCGGGTTGATTTGAGCACACTGGCCTTTCAGTCAGGAAACAAAGTGCTAACCAGTCGCTCAGCCAGCTCCCTTTCAAGAAAGGCAATTAGAGAGGCTGCTTATCAGTGGGTAATTACAAAAGGAAAGAAAGAAACCGTGAGGCACAGTCTTTCATCGTGGTCACACAAGTGTTCTGCATATTTCTGGGATAACGCCACCGATTCAGATTTTGTGATATCGCCTTCATTTAGCGGGAATTCATCACATTTATCGTTCATTAAGCCGAGTGACACAAACTCAATTCTGGGTCACAATTACGGCTAATCGTCTCATCTTAAGACTGCTCACAAAGGCAATCTGCTCCGAAATAGGCTGTGTTCGTTTTAAGCTAAGAAGTTCAGACGTGTGTTAGTGTGTCATTCGGACTCACCCTCAGGGCTTCTATGACCAGGTCTCGGGCCTCCAGCTCTCCCTCCATGATACTCAGCAGGGTGAGCAGCTCTGGCTTGCTCAGGTTATCCATGTTGAACTCACATTTCTGTAACACAGCACACAAACATGTCACCATCGTGCAATCAACACAAACACAAACATTAAACCTTAAAACTTCTTGAATATCCATCGAATTGTTTCCATAGCCATGACCAAAATCTTACATATCATTTCATATGCCGATAGCGATACCTATCTGGATATAGCAAATACTAATACAGTGGATAGTTGGTCCATGCTTCCTCCTCCCCACACCACGTGATTGTTTAGTCACAATGAAATACACTAAAGAGCATAATAAGATATGACAGACAGATCCGTATTGTCACATGATATTTATCATCAAACTGCACAGCCCTAGTTGAAATCTGCAGGTTCAGCATCCTTTATTTCATTGTATTTGTCTGAGAAGTGCTACACAAATAAAGTCTGATTGATGTATTGAGTGATACCACACAGCATGTAAAATTTAGCATGCTGGCATGGCAACGTTAGCATGCGTGTGTACATATTGTATAAACATATGTCCACAGTTTCTTGAATTAATTATCAGCAATGTTTCTTTGAGTGAAATGCCAAGTGAAAACAAACACAAACACACACACACACACACACACACACACACACACACACACACACACACGCACACACACTTTCAATTCTGCATTGTCATAGTAACATGTACCATACTGAAACTATACTGGCATTAAAATCTGCAGGGTTGAGGTGTTTAATTTGCTATACTGTGTCAACAACCAGAGTTATCATACAACATGTAAAATTTTGTGTGCTGGCAAGCTAACGTTAGCATTAATATAAACATACTGTATGTACATAGGCTATGCACACAGTTGCTTCAATTAATTATCAGCAATGTTTCTTTGAGACAAGTACCCAAGTACACACACATACATTCATTTTCACTTCTCCACTGTCATAGTAACGTACAGTATTCAGAATCATTACACATATCAATCAAGCTTTGGGACTCCTAGCTACCCACAATGTTGCTGATGGTGGAAAAGATTGTGCTGTGTAATGCAACTGCAACCATTTCTTTGGTAAAAAAAAAGAAAAAAGAAGATAAATATCCCTTTGTATGTATAACACACATCCAAGATGTTGACTACTTCATGTGAACTCCACCAGAATAAAAGAAAAAAAAGTTGCTAGCATGACAAATGTTCTACTTACTCCCAGTGTCCAACTGGTCTCATTAAGTGCAGCCCTCAAATTAGGCTAGATGTCTCGTTCTACCTCGAAGCCATTAAGGCCTAATTACATTTAGCTAGGTCATTAAGCACCTACATGGTCAGTGGTGACCGCAGGGCTTACGGGTGGAGATGACTGTAATTGGGAGTGACCAGACCACTTCATGCTTCCCCTCATGTCAATTAAAAGCTTCTTCCGGTCCACTTTTAAAAAGCTAGACGGCCATGTGTTGGCTCGGCCTTGTGGGTTTTACAGGAAGAAGGCAGGACTTGTTTCAGGTCAAGTCAATTTCAGTCAGCATTCATTAAAAGCAGAAATGACTGTTTATTCAGGGGGTCTACTCAAACCTAAAAGTGGTGTGAACTTAAGAGGACAAATATAACCATTTCCATATAGAGACAATATTTGTCATTCAGCACTATCTGACTCACTACTTCCAACTGACTTCATTTAATTCTATTTAAATCATTTATTTCTGAGTACACCCACTTCATTATGAGGGCTTGTTCCATTTAACGCTGAGATATATTTTAAACTAGCTTCAATAGCTGGCAGGCCTGTGCGACCATTTTATATACACAAATAAAAACTAAAGCTCAGAGAATCAAAAGTTGCATTATTACAGTTTTAATCCCTCCAAAAGTAGGTTGTCAGTGATAATTCACTCAGACAGGATGAGCTATAGCATCAACATGCTTTTTTTTCATGTTGATTCAACAGTAGTCATAATAATAAATAATATATTATAGCATTAGATAATAAATAATACACTAGAGCTTAAATGATTGAGTTGATTAATGATAACTAATGAATAATTTAAATACACCCAACTATCTTTGTTTCCAGCTTCTTAATGTGAGGATTTGCTGCTTTTCTGTTTTACATCTTTGTAAATTGAAGACGTTTGGGTTAGGGACACTGTAAATGGAGAAGGGAATGAAAATACTTGTCAGTTGCATCCCTAATGTAGGCTACAGTATGATAAAGTAATGTGGAGAAAGAGGCCATTCTGCCCAGTGAATTTACTTCTGTGAGGGAAGCCTGGCCTATTAACATTCAATAATAATCTAAAGTATTTTTCATCAAGACATTTTTGGGAAGGAATGGAGGGGGTTGGTAAAATAATTATCTAACATATCTAAAGAGAGAGGGAGACAGAAGGAGAAGAAGAGGGTGACAACATTTTCACATCCGTAAACAGCACAGTGTCAAATAGTTGTGTTAAGGTTGCCTGAATGACATTTAAAGTAAAACCCCAGTGAGGAAAATTAGTGACATTCTTGGCCGGACGACTACAAAAATGACGTAACCTCACAAAGAAAGGCCAAAAAGATAACAGTGGAGCTCGGTGACAGAAGAATTTCCAATTACCGTGTTGGCGACTAAAGTGCAGCCATCTGCTGAAAAAGCCTTCTGGAGGCACAGCTGCATTCCCAATATCTGGAAGCTTTACATCGGGCTATTTGTTCAATAAAACCTTCATAACCAAAGACGGGAAAGGCAAATGGAGGAAGAGCTTCTTTGGCTCAGGAGCACATCAGGCAGATTGCTACCTACTCATTCTGGTGACGTCTAAAGTTGTCAACCTGCCATTTAGGACTGATTTACAAAACTACATCTCAACCTCAGCCAAGATTATTCCATTTCATCAAGGATCCACACACATCTCCAGAGGTCTTTCTCAACCAAAAAGCACAAAATATGACTTTATGCAGGCCGGTCTGAGCTTTCAACAAGCTGCTGCCTTCTATGTGTCCTTTACACGCTCCTGTGACGTTGTTTATTTCACCGTGAGGGGAAAAGTTCATGCTCAAACAACTGGAACAGAGGTAATAAATCTAAAAAAAAAAAAATGAACGAACAGGCCAGTGCTTTCCCTTAAAAATATGATGTTTTAGCCAGAAAAGCTTTCTTGAGACAGGTGCTGAAAAACATCACGTTTTATCAAGAAATCAGTGCTTAAGTCTGGTGCCTGCTCACTCTTATGGACCTTTTTTTTTCATTTTCAGAACAAGGAGCTGGAAAGTGTTGCATCAATCACATGTTTCAGTTTAGTCAAACCACGTTTTTATACTGATGTGATCACGGCAAGCTTGGAAGTAAAAGCCGAAGAGATTCCAAGGGATTGATTCATTCGTATCAAGCCGTCCAATCGATCCCCGAGCCCCCTTTTTCTTTCCCGGCAGCATTTTCATCGCTCAGAGAATTGGACGACTCGGGGAGCCTTGATGGACGGCAAACCCTGATCCATGCTGTGCTGTCACGGGGCCTCGGCTGGTTGTGAAGTGAGGGTGGAGGGCAGAGGGCTCCTTCTCTCTGGCATTTCTGCACAGTGAGCAGGTGAGGGAAGCGAACACTAATTTGTTCCATGAGCCGTGTGCTGTGCGCCAAGGGCACGAGCAGCCTGGCTGCCATTCAGAGGCTCGCTGTTAGCCCCGGTCCACTTAATAAGGCCTGTGTCGTTTCACTAGGAGCCACAAGGGAGAAGAACCGCTTACTCCGTGCAAAGTTCCTCCACTGTATCCTGCTGGCAACAGTCTGCTTAGGCCTGTAAGTTTCTCGCAGGTTTGTGTCCTGTTACTTGGAGAACAAAACTGTGTGATGATGACAGGCTGTAAATAGACGCCTGTGAGGGGGTTACCAATAGTTATGGAGGGAAAAGATGGGGAAATCAATATGAACTGCAGGGCCGGATGAGCTTAAAATGATCATAAAACACATAGTCTCGTTTAACAATCGTAGAATCTAGCCTCACAGATAGTTTTTTATTTGCCTTGTTAAAGTTTTGAGATGTCGGTCTCACGCTATCACCAGTTTACTATCACACTATCAACTGTTACGCTGCATGGTCTGTGAAAAAAAGGTATTCGTGTCGATTGCATGATGGTTTCGGACAAATAAAACAAAAACTATCTGCATATCTCACATACCACTAAAGGTAAATGACAGGTGACAACTTTTTCTCTGTTGATACTGATTCAGATACCTAATTTCAGGGTGTCTGTTGGGACTGATAAGAAACCTGTGCTCTGTTTTTCCAAAATGTAAGATCTGCATACCTCAGTATGTCAGTGAAATCATGAACAAGGGGACTCCACTGTGAAATATTGATGATGAAACTGTATTTAATGTGGATCAGTCATGTCATGGGCAATACCTGATCCACTCCAAATCACTTCTACCTCCATTATGTTGGGATAGAGGCAGAAATCTCCAGAGACAAACATCTCAAAACGTGGAAAAACCAATAAAATCTACATGGTAAGATACCACTAGAGGTATTTGGGTGAAGCAGCCCTTTAACTAAACTTGTTTACGGGGTAATTTGAACCCTTGTATCACAGCACAGAAATGGTGTTGTTGTCAGGAGGAAGAAGCCATGACATTACAGCCACTCATGTTCATGGCACTGGTCCAACATGGCAGCATATCCCACATAACAACTGGTGACTGCTCAAAGGCCTCCATTACACAATACATCACAGGGTTGAAGTTGGGGTTGAATCACTCACATTCTAAAAAGGGAAATTTTTGTGTTTTTCTACAATCTATTGCTTTATTTTGTAATTCTGGCTATCATCCCTGTCTGTTAAAAGGTAACATTTAACATATCAAGAAGTCATATGAGACCAATTTCACCACTTATTTAAAGGTGAAAACATAGCAAACATGGAAATAGCGACCCAATCGCTCCATCTTTTATCTGATTTTGCAGACTTCTCACTTCAGCTTTCACCTACTGTAGTTCCCACAGTTGTGCACGTAAAGTTTATCTGTGCAAAAGATTCCAATTAAACATTTTGTAGGTGCTCACTTTAAGTTTCACCTCCAAATGAATGACTAAATCATTTTTATCTTTATGCTTCTTGCTGCAGTTTTCTTTGCTTTTAAACATACTATTGTCTAAACTGCATGTAACACTTTTATTGTCTTCTTGTCTTGGTGTCTTTTTTATTGTGTTTGCTTTTTCATGGTTTTCTGTTTTCATCTTCTCTTGCTGCTTCTCTTGTGTGGCAATAAAGATCTGAAGTGAACTAAAAGCTTGTCTTACACGGTGACTGCTTGTATTTCTTGTCTTGTTGGACTCTTCTAGCAATGTCGCCACATTATCAGATCTCATCACTTGGTAAAAATAAAACTCAAGTTCCTTTACTTTAAGTTTGAGACAAGTTGTAGACATGCTGTCTTGTCACACTAATGTGTATTATGGTAAATGAGTAGGAGGTGACTGGCAGAGAGCCTCTCATTGACCTCTGACCCCTCTCTGGACCATGTGTGGCCGGTCCTTCAGAGCCCTCACAAACAAGAAACTTCCCCCACCTCTGGCCAACAACAGAGAGTCTGACAGGGGTAAGCAAAGAGCAAAGTGCTTTATTTAACCACAGCAGGCATGATGGTGGCTGGCGGGAGGGGGGTGGGAGGGTTTTGGAGGCGGAAGCCCCTTTTCGTTGGCCAGAGCACAGAGAAGGAAGAGCGTGTTGGCAGGGAGACGGGTAAGACAGAGCTGAGGAGGCTGCCCAGCTCCCATGTCTCTGGAGCACCTGTTCGCCTCAACGCTAAATGTAAAGTAGCCTCGAGGCAGTTCTGAGTGCGCTCCCAGTACTCCCAGCTATGCCAGCTGAGTCACTGAAATTAAGACCAATTTAGAAAGGTGTCTGGTGAACCGGGCCTCCACCCCCTCCCCTCCTCCCTCCACTGTGCTGCCTCTGCCCTCCATCCACCCCCGCAGCACTCCTCTCCCACCATCTCCTCACCACTCAACTCAAACCCACCCACACTACCACCCACCCACCCACCTCAGGGACTGTGGCTGCTTTCTATTCCAGCAACACATTTCCACCCGGCCAGCCTCTTCTATCTCACACAATCCGAAGCGAAGTCATGCTTTTTGTGATTTAATGGGATGCAGAGCTGCGTGAATCAGAGAGGCTAAATTCATTATGAACAGGACAAGGACGAAAACTGACACAAAAACTGCATCACTGCCCATTCTGCATTAAGGTGTCTGCTCGATAACAGCAATCTGACAGGTTGCATTATAAGGGCAGCTGAAGGGAAGCGAAAGGCTATATGACCTCCCTCCCTCCCGCCAGTCGGGGCAACAGATTGATCACTTTGCACAGAGGGGTGGAGGAGCCACTGCCCTGCCACATATGCTTCAACCTGCGAAAGGGCAAGCGAGAGATATCACAACTTGGTGTGTGTAAACAGGTGAAGCTCTACAACAAATATACTTCTTTAAAACAAAATAGGACACCTTGACTTGCTCTGGTCTTGTCTGACACTCAAGAGTAACCCATGGGAAGAGTCACAGCTTTGTAAGGTGAGCTGTGGGAGTGTGTGAGGATTCATGCTGGACTTCAGGGGGGGAAAAAGACCCATTTTCATGCCACAATCATTTCCAACAGAGCAACCACAAAAAACCTCTGAGTCATAACAGAAAATCAGTTGCAAATTCTTAAAAAAAGAAAGGTGGAGTAAAAAAAAAAAAAAAAAAAAAAAAAAAGATTCACCCTTTGGCAGGGAAACACATCTGTCACCAGCCTTGATAAATCTTTTTTTTTTTTTTTTTTTTTTTTTTTTTTTTTAAAACAGGATTTAACTCTCAAGCAACCAGCCAAACATGTTGCATTTAAGTCTCTGCGTATTAACCCATTTACTGTAATACATATCAACCTGTGTAGCAAGCAACGATTTCTCTGTGATCAGGCGCAGGATAACATTACAACTGCGGGATGAATGTTGAAAGCAGCCAAAAGGGCGAACAAAAGAATTCACTATCATGCTTGAAATTAAAAAAGAAAAACAAGCTATCCGCCTGTTTGCAAGCCTGTTAGAGTCTCTTTGGGATATTTATCACCTCAAACCGACACCAAACCCCTTGTTTTTCTCCAGACATTGTCGCCAGGATCCCGCTGGAGAGAAATAGATGCGCACTGCATTCCTCCCCCTTTTCACTCTGACTACTCCAATGCCACACCGATGAAAACACCCGTGTGGCTTTCACATTTCCCTAAAGCCTCATGTCTTACCGTGTCGATACTTCCCAGCACGGCGGTTGCCAGTGTTTGTACCGGAGGAGGCTGCTCTCCGCTGGCTCCCTCCGACGCCATCTTCGTACTGTAGCGGTCTGCTGGAGTGAGGGCGCATCCGGCACTCATTAACTATTGCGCTGCTGAATGCAAATCACGCCACGGAACGGCCATTGAAAGAAAAAGGAGAGCCGAGATCTGACAAAGCTTGGGGGGGAATGAGGGGGGGGAGAGGGGAGGACGACAGGTCTCCGCCGTGAAAAGCCAACAGCAGAGTGTGCGGGTTGCAGCAAGGGGAGGCGGGCAGTTCTTGTAGGCGTGGACCGACCGATGCGTAAAATCCAGATGCGAAGCACCGGTGCGCTCCCAACTGGAAAGGAGGTGCGTCTCGACGGACTGATTGACAACAGCATTTGTCGGCCTCTGTATGAAAAACGAGCCAGTGGGTGTGTGCGGGGTCTTTAACAGTTCACTTATATTCTCTGTGCATTAGATTTTCCCCAACATGAAAGGTCTTAAAGCCTTTTTCCTCTCTCTCTCTCTCTCTCTCTCTCTCTATGTGTGTGTGTGTGTGTGTGTGTGTGTGTGTGTGGGTTTAAAAGTTTATGTGACATAAGCATGTTGAAGCTAAAAATACCAGATGAAATAATAGTATAGTATAGTAAAATATAATATGCAATATAGTAAAGTATAGTACTGTGTAGTATAGTGTAGTATAGTGTAGGATAGTAATGTATAGTAGGCTATAGTATAGTGTAGTCTAGTAGTATTGTATTGTATAGTATAGTGTAATATTGTCAAGTGTAGTGTCATGTATTGTAGTATTGTGCAGTGCAGTATTGTACAGTGTAGTGTAGTGCTGTATTGTGTAGTAAAGTGTAGTGTAGTTTAGTATTCTATAATGAAGTGTAGTATTGCCAAGAATAGTATCACATAGTGTAGTATTGTACATTGTAGTGTGGTATAGTAGCATAGTCAGTTATAGTGTTGTGTAGTATAGTACCATACAGTGTAGAGAAGTATTCTATAGTGTAGTATTGAATAGTGTAGTGTAGTATTCTAGAGTGTAGTGTAGTATTGAATAGTGTAGTGTAGTATTGTATAGTGTAGTGTAGTATTATATAGTGTAGTATTCTAGAGTATAATGAAGTATTCTAGAGTGTAGTGTAGTATTCTAGAGTATAGTGTAGTGTAGTATTCTAGAGTGTAGTATAGTATTCTAGAGTGTAGTGTAGTATTCTAGAGTGTAGTACAGTATTCTAGAGTGTAGTATTCTAGAGTGTAGTACAGTATTCTAGAGTGTAGTGTAGTATTCTAGAGTGTAGTATAGTATTCTAGAGTGTAGTACAGTATTCTAGAGTGTAGTGTAGTATTCTAGAGTGTAGTGTAGTATTCTAGAGTGTAGTACAGTATTCTAGAGTGTAGTGTAGTATTCTAGAGTGTAGTGTAGTATTCTAGAGTGTAGTACAGTATTCTAGAGTGTAGTGTAGTATTCTAGAGTGTAGTGTAGTATTGTATTCTATATTGTGATGAAGTATTGTATAGTGTAGTGTAATGTAGTTTAGTGTAGTATTCTATAGTGTAGAGTAGTTTAGTGTAGTATTGTATAGTATAGTGTAGTATAGTCATGTATAGTCATATATACAGTGTCATGTAGAGTAGTGTAGTATAGTATTGTATAGTGTAGTGTAATGTAGTTTAGTGTAGTATAGTAGTTATGTGTAGTGTAGTATAGTATTGTATAGTGTAGTGTAATGTAGTTTAGTGTAGTATAGTAGTTATGTGTAGTGTAGTATAGTATTGTATAGTATAGTGTAATGTAGTTTAGTGTAGTATAGTAGTTATGTGTAGTGTAGTATAGTATTGTATAGTATAGTGTAGTGTAATGTAGTTTAGTGTAGTATAGTAGTTATGTGTAATGTAGTATAGCCAAATATAGTGTAGTGTATTGTAATGTTGAACAGTGTAGTGTCACGTAGTATAGTATGGTGTAGTGTAGTGGAAGTGATCAGGTTGAGTAATTTCACTGAAGAGCACTTTGATACAAAACCGAACCACATCACTCACATTTGGTTGGAGAAAAACTAATCAAATGCATCTAATCTGGTTTATTATAGGAATCCTTTTTTTGGGATTATGTGTCTAATTATATACAGAAGCAGAATAAATTAAACTATGTACTGCAGCACAGGCCGTGATTTTAGTTTACTGTTTAGGACAGTTGCACTTTCATTTTTGATAACATCTTGCTCTCGTACCTATTGCATTTGAACGTGCATGGTGTCATTTTGATTTGAACAAAAACATGTGCCAAATGAATGTATTGCAATATATTTTAGGGTCTTTCACATGAAAAAATTAAGCACCTTCTGTGCACTAGATTTGAGCATGAAATGAATTTAAACAGGCAGATTAGTCTAATAATGCCGCCATTAATCCAGCATCTCTTTGTAATATCCACTCACATTGCCCACCATTTTACTTTGACGGCCTATAAATGAAACCCAAACGCAAAGAACTCAAAACCCGAAAGCCCAATGTTAATCTCAATGCATGACTCAATGCTCAGAGTTCAAATCTCTCGGCTCTGGATCTGTTTATCCTAGAAAAGCAGAGAGAGAGGATAGGGGGCCCTCTCAGCTCCCAGATGTGGCATTTAGGATTAACGGACGCTGATCCAGCCTGGTCATCCAGAATGAGGTTATTAAGTCTCTATTTAGGTCAAATGTTGCACGATTGACATTCCCTGGTTGCAATGAGAGCGTAGCCGTGTGACGATTACAGAGGTGTGTGTAATTTTCTCTGCACATGAGAAGCAATACAAGGTAAGCTTGTGTCACCAGCTGAAATTCATGCATCTCTTTAAGTTAACCCTCCTGTTGTCCTCAGGTGAAGGAAGGAAGGAAGGAAGGAAGGGAGGAAAGAAGGAAGGAAGGAAGGAAGGAGAGAAGGAAGGAAGGAAAGAAGGAAAAGAGTAAGGAGGGAGGAAGGAAGGAAGGAAGGAAGGAAGGAAGGAAAGAGTAAGGAGGGAGGGAGGAAGAAAAGGAGGAAGGAAGGAAGGAAAGAAATAAGGATGGAAGGAAATAAGGAAAGAAGTATGGAAGGAGGGGAAGAACAAAGGAAAGATTAAAGAGAGAGGGAGGAAGGAAGGAAAGACGCAACAGTCAAAAGCGATGGGGTCAATTTGACCCGTGAGGACGACACAAGGGTTAAAAAACATTAACTTTCCCATCCTTTATTCTCAGGATAAGGTTTCAGACCCTTATGGATAGATATTAAGATAAAAACAAAGCTATTTCTTAGTTAGTTATTTGCAAGCTTTTAACCCACAACAGCTATACTGAAGCAGAAAGGGCAAAATAATAGAAAATTAGGACCCAATATGTATTGAAATGTATCTATTTTTATAAACAGCCCACTAATGACTTGATGAGTGCAACCTTTACAGTGACTCACCTCATGAGATTCATAATGAATACTATTCAACTCCTCTCAGTGCTTTCCCACAGAGATTTTTTTTTTCTTTTCTTACCATCATGTCATGTGTCAAATCCCAAACTCGTGTCTAAATCTGAGGCAGATCAGCGGAGATGGAGCTGTCATGTGGAGATAATCCCTCCACCCTCTGAAAGGAAGCTCGCCATTAGCCAGCGATTATGGGGGGGGACTCCGGAGATGTGGCACTGGCTCGGAAACGACAACCCCATTCCTCTTTTTCCTTCAGTGGAAGTTGGCAGTGAGCTGAAAAAGAAAGAGTCCCCCCCTCCCCCCCCCCCAACAATATCCTTTCATTCAGTGATTTTCAAGAAGTTTTGTGTTTCTATGTTGTGATTTACTCTTTTGGTGAACATATACTCTCCAGGAACTCCCAGAAAAAGAGGTTATCTGTGCAGTTATAGTAATGACATCGAAGGAGTGAAGTATTATGTGCTTCTCTGCTGTTGTAATGATATAAAATTGCAGCTCTAAAAGGATTTTTTTTTTCTCTTCGACACTGAGAGGCTGATATCAAAACATAAAATGTCCTCATTTCACCCCATGCTAGCTATGCCTCAAATGTCTCAAGTCCTGCACTTTATGTACTGGTCCAGGTGAATGGTATTTCAAGACATTTCAAGTTTTTGAGTCTTTTTTACATCATGGTGTTTTTGTTCGTAATGTCTCCAGCAATCAATTGGCGCTTTTCCACTACACAGTTCCAGCACGACTCGACTCGGCTCGACTCAGGTTTTTCTTTGTGTTTCCACTAGGGATAGTACCTGGTACTGTTTTAGTATCTGCTCTGCTGAGGTTCCAAGCGAGCCGAGCCGATACTAAATGTGACGTCATCAGACTGCCGGCCACTGATTGGTCAGAAGAGTTGTCGCTGGAAGAGTCATGAGCCGTCCCACACAAGAATCAAACCCGCCATTTTTAAATACTGGCAACAGTGTTACAGTCATACGGTTTCTCTTCTCTTGCTTTGTGTGTGACAGAAAGCCACATACAGCAGCAAGGACACCATCGCCTCCATGTCCTCCATTGTTTATGTGTTTGTGTCGCGTATAAAACTAAGTCACGGCAGTTTTGCGGAGCCGTCGCTATGACGACCCCGCCCACGTTGAGTAGGTACCTTTTGTAATGGAAAAGGTCGTTCCTGGAACCGTGTCTAGTCGAGTCAAGCCGAGCCGAGTAGTGCTGGAACTTTGTAGTGGAAAAGCGCCATTTATGTAATGGTCCAAGTGAATGGTGAATGTTTTAAGGCATTTCAAGACATTTCAAGTTTTTGAGTCTTTTTTACATCATGGTGTTTTTGTTCGTAATGTCTCCAGCAATCAAAAACTGTCCTCAAACCTGCATTAAATTATTTTTTAAGCCACTTGGTGGAAGCAGAAACAAGTAGTGAACACAACACTGACATACCATCATCATCATCATCATCTTTTAAGCTGATATATTGAAGTTGTTGGCAAATAGCTGCTTATTTCCACATCCAGCAGTTGTGGAACAACATTATCATTCATTTGGAGTCATGTTTCTGTCCACCTGGTGAAAATAAATCCAATATTCACTCTTTTTTAGCTCTGCTTTTGCTCTCTACCAACTCCTGAGGGAAATATCTGGCTCTTTAGTTGCAAAATGCTCAGCTAGCAGTGTCCATTTACTGTTTGGTGCTGAGCAGGTAGAGTACAGTGGGTTTTTACAGCTCTTTCTCTGAAAACAGCCCAAAACGACACTATGAGAGTGGTGAGAGTGAACCAAAACAGTAAAGTCGCAGCCAGACACTAAACAATGAGCTGAAACTCACTGTAAAGCTTAGAAAAGCCGAGGGGAGACAAGATTAACGGATTTATGCATTAGACATAATAGGAAATATAGGTATGGACATCAATAAGAAACAATGTACAAGTAAGTTTCTGTTTGATCTTGTTTTATGTATACATGAATGTGGATATATGTGGTTATACATGTATATGTATATATATATATATATATATATATATATATATACATATATATATACATATATATATATGTATGTATGTGTATGTGGGTGTTTACATTCCTTATCATAGAACCCTGGTGATCCATGAAGTGAATAGCTTCCCATGTTCGATTATATATATAGTTAACTATGCCCTATTGTTTGAAAAGAAAAGAAAAAACTTTGGAAGGGCAACATTTGGATAATTGAAGAATGTAAAGTCTAAAAAATATGTTGTGTGACTTTATCAGTGGTACAGCTGCAACTGTGTGAGATGATATGTAAGAATATGTAAGAATGTACTTGCCAAAATAAAATAAAATTAAAAAAAGAAAATCCGAGGGGAGATGCAGAGTCACTGATAATTATCTGTAGGTTCATCATCAGTATGAGTGACACCTCTGACATTATACACTGATATTTAATATATTGTTATTAAAAAAATACGAATTATAGCCACTTTAAAGTGCCAGATGGGTGATGAGTTGAGTCTTTGTACATGTTAAGTTAGATTTCAACATATTGATTTCCTCCTTGACTTTTCTGCAGCCATAAATGTATTTCTGAAAACTATGAAAATAATTTTGCTGATACTATTTCTTATTATATTAATTTTGCTGGTTTGTACATAGACATACAACCATGTAACATAGACACACACACACCTGCTAATCTTTGAAACTTATAATAAGTCATCCTAAAAAATTCTGTTGAAGAGGCAGAGCTGCTTAAAGTGAGCTAGAAATGTGTTAATATGTTGATACCTGTACCTGTGAAGCCTGCTATGAAAGGACATCACTTATCTCTCTCATCTGAATACTGAAAAACCTACAGCAGATTACATTTGTTAAAGTTACATCATTGCTGTGCATGTTGTTGATGCTCGCAGCTCTTGGCAGCCGCTGACGTCAATCCTACACAGAGCATGAAACATAAATGAGCAGTTAGGCCAGAAACACGAGCAGGAGCAGGCATATCAGTGACCTGCTGTTTGATGGCACGCTGAACACTGCACATAGACTTGAATTGTCTTTAACTGTAACTGTAATGCCCTCTGTTGTAGTTTTATTTGTCTGACAATTGCCACACATTTCCCAAAGGATAATAAACAACATTCAAGTGAAGAACCAAATGTGTATTTATCCAGCAATGAAAATAGTCCATAGCAGATGCACTATTTATTCGTGTTTATTTATTTAGACAGTAAGTATTTAGTGAGGGTTTTTCTTAAATAAGACTTTTTGATAAAAATAGAATATCACCAGCCATTGCCAGTCCTGTGATGTCAGTTTTCAACAACTTAACATAGTTCCCTGAGGTCTTAATAAAATGTATCTGACATGCATTGGTCAAAATACAACAAGGACCAAGCAACACAGCTGCCTTCTCATCCCGACTGGTTTGAGTGTCAATAAACTTAAAAGCAAAAAATGGATTTAAAAAGAATGCTGAAATACCTAAATCATGTAAAATGTCTGAATTCATCTTGTGTTGGGTCTATCTGCAAGACGACAAGCAAACAACTTTTAAAATGCTTGTTTTCTGAATGGAGTTCAGATTAATCAGGGCTATGCTAACATTGTAGCTTCATCCACATAATCAAAATAACATCATCTAAAGGTATAGATACTGCAGTGATATTATTTTTTTATACACATAGATATACATATACACACAAGCACTGAAAAAGTCAGTTTTTCATAATATGACCCTTTTAACCCTTACATACTGTTCATATTCTTATAATTAGTCATTCATTAATTCCCCGTCAGTCATTAATAAATGTTTAATTAATCCTTAATGAAGCTGTCAGAGAGTGAACAGAGTGTATTCTATTTATTTATGGAAAATAATATGCTCATAAAGATGAAGAATTCAATGATTTTTGATTTTATGATTTGAACACAGGTAAACATGTACATTTGGTTAGGGTTAGCAGCCGCGCAAAATATTAAAAAAAGATGCATTTTATTTTCATTTTTGTATATTTTGTGTCACATTTGGAAAAGTCTGGCTAAAACTAACGTGTATGGGGTGTTTTGACAGCTCTCAAATGTAATAATGGGTCACATTTGACCCTGAACAGTATGTAAGGGTTAATACTGAGACTCATCACTTTTCAGTCACACTTTCTACCATACTGACATAGTACACAGTATCTTTCCATTGTCAAAGTCAGTATTATTCTTTCAGTGACTTTTTGAGGGGCTTGTATCCACTTTGATCCCAAGACCCTATCAATGCTGTTTGCATGCAGCTGAAGGGAACTACTGGTCATGCTCACTAGATCTAACCAAACGCTGACCCATTGCCAAATGTGGCTAATCATGTTTGCTGTAATTGGCAGTGTTTAAAGGGGTGTGGGGGGGGGTTGGTTTCCGGGGCTGCATCACAGGGAAACTATTGATACAAGGCAGGGGTTTATGGATAACCCTGTCTCTAAAATCTGTATCCTGAACTTGGTGAAATTTTGTATCTAGAGGGGATTCCACATTTAGTCTTCTTTTTAAGCACATGAGCAGAAATTATTTTTGTTAGATGTTTGTTTTTTTTGTCTGAGGAACAAAACTTGCTGATAGTGACAGTGAATTGTCTGTATAATAGCCTAAATGTAATCAGGCTGCCTTATTTTGCTATGATGGCCAAGCTTTTTATGGACTTTTTAGGGCTTTATGTGGACCAAATTGCGAATGAGAAGGCTAGATGGAGATGGATCAAAGATATTGTATTCTAATTCTTTCAATTAAATAAAAGCATGTCAATAAACTACAAATATGTCTGGCTCTTGATGATGATTCTCATTTCCCAGTGAAATTAAGTTTGACACCGTTGCTCTAGGCGCCACGAATGTCTGTCCTAAATTTCACAGCAATTCATTTAATAGTTGTTGAGATATTTCAGTCTGGAGCAAAGTTGTGGACCAAGCATGGCTAGTAAGAGATCTCTGTTAAGATGAAGATCCTAATTCTCCCCTGTTTATCTGTGATATACTGTAGTTCTCAACCCTTTGAATGTGATACAAAATCAATAAACTACCAGGACAAGGTCTGAAGGCTGCAGCTAGAGAGTCATATATTAGTACACCTGGTCTAACTGTACCCAGAGTAAGATCCAGCTCTTCAGAGGGAGTTTTTACTTACTTTGGTCCTCCTCTCTGGAACAAACTACCAGATTAACTACTGCTTCTATATTTAAAACTTAAAACCTTTCTGTTTTCTCAGGCTTATGACTAGTCACTTTCTTGCCTGAGAGTGTGTGTGCTTGACTTGGTGTTCATTTTTAATTGTTGTATTTCTGTGTTTTTAAACTTTGCTTTAAACCTTACATTCTGTTCAGGGTCAAGTTGTACCTTTTTTTCCATTTAAGAGCTTCAAATCACCCTATATATGTTTCTTATTAGCTGGACTTTTCATAATGTGACCCACGGTATAAAAAATGGGAACTGAAATGAATCGTTTTTTACATTTTTGTGCAGCTGATACACATTTTTTTATATGCAAATATACAAATTTGTCCTGTGTTTATTAAAAAAATGAAAAGATCAGCATTCAAATGTCTTGTTGTATTAATTGTCATGTTCTATAAAATGTTCTCTGGGCTATAAAAGAGTGATTGTGAATGTTTTAATCAAACATTTATTAATGACAGATGGGGAATTTTTGACTCTGAATAGGTGTAGAGACTAATTATAAGTCAGAATATGAACAGTATAAAAGGGTTGAAACACTTCCATCATGTTGATCCTTAAGCATCTTGAACTGTCGCTGTCTAAGAACAGTGTTATAAAAATAAAATCGACCTGACTTGGAATAGATCACTGTAGTTGTAATTTGCACTGCGGTCTTTTCTGCATGTGTCGGATGCACCGGCAGCCTCATGGTTTCCGAGTTTCGTAGATGACCCATAAAACATGTCCACAGGGTCCTTTGAGGGGAGGCTGAGCCGGGATGTGAGGACAGATCAGCAGCCTGGAGCTCAAATGAAGATCATCAGAGTAGGGCTGCGAGGAAGTGGTGCAACTGGAGACGACGGGATGGACAGTAATGGATGGGGCCGGAGCTGGGGAGCAGCAGGGTCCTTCAGCCGGATCCCCCCAACCACCCTCCTAAATCCTGTGGGGATACTTGGCTCATATTAACTCACTCATTGTTGGGACACACAGCAGGCACAATGACTGCCTTTTTGTTGCCGAAGGCATGGTGCACTGAGGGGCAGCCGGGCGTCCAGTCGGCCATCACTGGGTCCTGTGTGCAGTGATGGCGAGGCAGGGCCGGCCGAAAGGCAGACAGGAAAGAAAACAAAAAGAGTGAGACAGAGAGCCCCGGATCCCATGTCTTGGCGAGAGCTTCAAATGGGAGGACATGGAAGGTCTAGATAGAGACTCTACTGACAGAGAGAGAGGATATGGAGAGGAGGAGGAGGAGGAGAAACAGGAACTGGGCCACATCTCCATCTGATTGCCCCTGAGGGACTGCCAGTATCTGAACCAGACCTCTGTTCAGTCACCCTCCCTGCTGATCTGAAGTCAACGCTGCTCTGTCTTTCTCTCTGAGCTCCAATCTCGCTCTCTCTCAGTGTATTTCGATGTCTTCCCTTCCCCTTACTTTCACCCTCACACTGTCTCTCTCTGTCTAACCAGTATCCCATGACTGTGGAGTGGAGCTAGCAGGTGCTTCTACTAAACACTAAAAGCCTGAAGTCACTGTTTTTTTCTCCCACATTCAGGGATTCACTCGAGCAAACCAACCAGAGAGGAATAAAACGCTGTCATTTGACTTTTCAGGTTTATATTAAACCTGCAATGACTGACATTTTTTGGCGGCTTGGTAGCAGAAGAAGCAATAGAGCCTTGTAGAGGTAATATCTTTAAAGTTGTAGTATATCTTTTGATTCTGCCTAATCAACAAACAAATCAACTAATCAAACTAACCAAATATTTTACTATATCTCAGTGGTGGAAAGTAACTAAGGAACTGGGCCACATCTCCATTGGATTGCCCCCTGAGAGACTGCCAGTATCTATCTATCTATCTATCTATCTATCTATCTATCTATCTATCTATCTATCTCTTGTATTATGTTCATTGCCACCCTTGTAAATAACTGTCTGTACATGAATGAAGTCCAGCTGAATGTGACTGAAATAGTAACACTGCAGCGAAGTTTCAGTCAACACCGTGTCTGCTTTGACATCTCACTGTTTATCTTTTCATTGTGCACCTAAAGTCTTTGTTCAAGAATGAGAAGCACATACCCACCACAATGCACAGTGAGCTGAGGAATCTGTTTCTTGTGTCTTTCTCTGAGATGCACATTGTGTGCACGTTTCAGAAGAATGGTCAGAATGCACACTGACGTGAACCAGTTCTTCATACACTCATCTTGACTGTTTGTTCACTTGAAAAAGCAGAAAGGAGTCTTAAACATCGGAGGAATGTAATTCATGCATGAAAGAGCAAAGTGGAAAATGACTTAAAGAGAGAGAATAAGAAGCAGAGGTGTCTGACTGTTTGAAGACAGGTGCAGAAAATCCACTTTGGGTACTGCGTCACTGTCCCGCTCAGTCCGACTAGAATGTGGCTGAGGTCACAACCCCGACGACAGGCAGAATGACACTCTTGTTCAGAACTTGCTCCGACTTCAGATGCCAAGATGAGTCATCCGGAAACTTGACAACTTCAGCATTGCATGGAGCTGTTATCCCCTCTAGCACATTTTCCCTCTCCAACGTTACAGTCTACATGTTCTGCCAGAGTGTCGCCCTGATTAACCGTCAGCAACGTTTTGAATGAAGTGCCAAGAACAATTCTGTTTCAAAAACTTTTCTTCCATATAGAAACTGCTTGGTGGAAAGTTTTGTAACACCCGGTGGCAAATCTTTCACCACTACTTCTACAACAGCTTATAACTTGTGCTTCTTTTAACATTACTACCACTGGATTACCACCAGAATAAAGCAGGCAATTGTCCTGGGGCTCTAGATCCACGGGGGTGCCAACAGCTGCAGGTTCACCATTTGACAATACATTTCTGGTCATTTAATTAATTGCAGATGTGTCTATTAACACTTTATGTGCCACCAAAGCACATTGAAAAGCAAAATAAGTAGGATGTTAAGACAACATCTACATTGTTACCCAATCTTGTAGAGAGACAGGACATGAAGCATCTTTCTATATAAATGTGTGCAATAAAAAGAAAGCAGGGAATGTTACTAGGAGAAATACTTTTGCTATTTCTACATCTTACTTTTTTCTGCATTCAGAACCCAATTTGTATTATAGTAGTATTATAGTATTTGTGGTGTATTGTAAGCATGAGTAGGCTGGAAATTCACACATACATGTAAAAAACAGAAGAAAGTCAACACACTGTAGCTCCCAATGCAGATGTGGTTTAATGGGATATTAATTTTAATGGGATACATCTGCATTGGGAGCTGCAGTGTGCTGACTTTTTTCTGTCTTTTACAGATTTGATTCTTTGGACCAGCACCTGGTTTAAAGTTTATTGCTCTGGATGTGCACGTCTACCACACAACTTTTTCATTATACACAAACATGGAATAATAAAATAATTGAAACTATTTATTAATGACTGAAGATTAAGCTGTTCCAGTATTATTATCACTAGAACTCCCTTACTATTGCAACTACTACCATTATTTGTGCTGCTGCTACTATTTTAGATGCCAAGTTTTCATGTAGTCCACATGCACTCTTAATACTGTAATATTAATTAAAAATGTTATTCTTTATGTTGAGTATTATATGTTTTAATACTGTAACACGATGACTTTCAACATGAATCTGCTCTCTGAAAATCTGCCCTCTGAGTGCAGCTCCTCACATGACACTTCATGCCTCAGGGCAATTGTACATACTGCCTGGGTGACAGATTGCCATTGATTTCAGACAGGTTGTCAATCAAAGCTTCAATCATTGAAAAATGTCAGGCATCCAGTTTTGCTGGGTTACCCTTCATGTTCTACAGAGGCAGCAGTTAGATTTAATGTGACAATATCTTTAGACATTCAGATATTTGCAACAAAAGAGATATGGATATACCTACTATGGAAATACTGTGCATGGAAACAATGGAAACGCAGTGAGGGAGTATTTGGCATGTAACTCAACTTATAGATGGATTCAGTTCCACATCATTCAGGTAATATATAGTATCAAACATCCCACAAAGATTTAAACAGGGTAGACTTTAACCACTTTATTTTGAGGTAGGTCTATCTTTTACACTACAAGTGTTGCTGGTGTTTTAATCCCTTCAGCAATCTTCTCTTTTTCTGCTGCAAACACAGCTATTCAGACTCACTTCAGGGAGCTCCCCACTACAAACACTAGCTCATCTGCCAGACTACAGTTTTCCACATACACTATTGGCCTTTTATTGAATTGCAGAAAACAGATGCTACATTCAAAAACAAAAATACTATTCTTGAAATAGGGATTATCAATGAAAAATGCTCTGAATTAATTATTAATATTAGTATCTTAGTGGAACAGCAGTTAAGCAGGCTGCAAGTATTTTTTTGTCCTATGGGTATGTGTCGCCTCCTAGTGACCAATGAAGGTAGTGAAGAGTAGCCGTACACTACTGTATGTGCAGTAATATAAATAAGGTCCTGAACATGTGACATGAGGTCTTGGTATAGATGTTGCTAAAGGAACAGACCACCCTGACTTTGCAGGTAAAGGATAGAGAACCACTCGGCTGCCTTTCAGATACATTTGAATGCAGTAACGTTGCATAAGAAGGTCTTTAACCCAAATTCATTACTCATGTATCCAGGATGGAAGGTTTTAATGTGTTTGCAATGTCCTAATGATTTGACTAGAGGTGTGATACAGCTGCTCTTGAGCAAGACAAATCAACAGAACAAATGTCACCGTGTTAAAGGGCGATGCCACCTATTTGTTTTGGGGGTTTTTTTAAAGATTTTTTTTTTCAGGCAGCTTTTCAGCCATGACAGAGTTGTAGAAAGGAGTGTTGGGTGGAGTTTATTGTGTTGGAGTAAAGAAAGTGTAGTTTTCTCTCTGTTATCCTTTCCATAATTTTGTCAGACACTTATAATATCAATCTGAACCTTTCAGTAGACGTAGCTACATTGACAACCCAGTTGAATTACATTGCAGCCTGTTTCGCAACAGGCGACTGAAGCCCTCCCGCTTAATACTGCCATTTCAATAACTGTTGTCCTCATTAGTCACTTAGACACAAAAATATGGGAAAATAAGGTCTAGGTGAAAATATATCATAGTTTACATTTAAGTCAGCCAGGTTTCAAAGGTCAAACACACAGAACGGACACGTTTAAAGGCATAATAAGCGATGTAGGGGAAAACAAGGAAAAGAGTTGTTGTTATTTGAGTGAAAACCATACCGTCTATGGTGAAAACCAAAACACGTTAGCACGCTGCTAACGTTAGCTGCGAAGCTAACGTGCAGAGCGTCAAACAGCTGTAGTAACAACTCTGCTACTTTACAGCTAACATCACAACAACACATACAACAACAACATATCATGGCTAACTAGACACTGAGCTGAATGTCAGCAGGTAACTTTACAGTGTATGTGAAGCAGCGCTGATGTTACTCACCTGTCCGACAGATCAGCCTTCACTCTGCAGTCCTCCTCCGCCGGGTCTCCGTGCGTCTGTCCGCCGGTGTTGTGGTATTTTCCGACTCCCACTCAGAATGTGACTCTCCTTCGCGTGAACGCGCAAGCATGTCTTGTCAATTTACGGATTTTTGTTTTAAATATGGTTACTGGAAACAATCTTACACATTCTTTTCTGTTTATTGCAAAACAAATGCCTATAACAAATAGACTATATAGCCCAGTAAATCTGCATTTAGATGGTTTTGTGATGTATATTTAACTTAATTTCATTTCGCACACATCTCTATCCATATAAAACTGGTTTTGTCATTTCTGCCATAGCAGCGTTTAACAAACTGCGTCGCTGCGCCAGTGATGGCCTACGTGTGTTATGACAGGCGGGGAATTAAATGTTATGGCTTTATGTATTCTGTACAGCCTGGTGTGGTTATTGCATATGCACTGGCTTTTGAAAACAAATTCCATGCAGGACAATAAAGTCTGTCTGTCTGTCTGTACAATAAATAACACCAACCATTTTCACTCTGCTGGCATACTTTGACCTCAGCTACATATGTGTAAAGTTATTTGTAACTAGTGGTATTATTATTATCGCTTACTACATCTTTAAACTCGAGGGATTGATTCTTACAGCATTCCAGTGACTTGCAGTCAATATCTGTGACCTGTTGGATACCAGTTTCATAGTACCTATGAGCTACTCCTACCTATATGTTTCCAGAGAGTAAGTCAAGTGATGACCTACAATAATGCCCTGTGCAGAAAAAAACATTATCACAGTCATATAAGTAATTAGGCCTTTTAAATGTTTTATTGTGACAGTTTTGTCTGATGTAATTCAACAAAATCCAAACTGAATGAAGGTGCAGTAGTCGGATCTCGTGCTTCAGCCATTGGATTGGTGCTCGATCCACAGGCAAAGCCAGGACAAAACATCAGCGTTGGGCCTTTGACAGAAAAATATCAATTATGAGCCATGGTTTACATTTTACCAAGACAAAAACACTGGTACAGGAGAACATTTTAAAGTATGACAAGTCAAATTTGGACATTTGCATATCCAAAAATTTGCATCAACTGCACAAAAACAAAGCATGCATTATATCTCCTTTTTTTGTATATTCTGGATCACATTAGGAAAAGTATAGGGTATTTTTATAGATCAAATTTGACCCTGAACAGTATGTCAGGTCTAAATTGCAGGTCAGTACACAAAATAGAAGAAGAAAGACTTTTTAAAAAGCAGTCACATTTTCTAGGAAAGTATTCAGATTTAAACACAAAACAAGTGTACTCCCTGCAAGGAAATAGGAACTTGTGACGAAAATATGAACTGGACAAAAATCACACACACACACAAAAATCCCCATCCTATAGCCAGTTTACTGTATAAGCAATAAAATGGGCAACTGAAGCCATAGTAGTGTACTTTTCTGTGTGTGTTTTATGACTGTTGCTATTACAGTTCACAACCTTTCTGTTTTCCCATACATCTGCTTCTCATCTGCTTGTCCCAAAATAAGAAACATTCATATAAAACATTGGAATGTCCTGCACTGTACTAAAAGATAGTTTCTCTTAAGAAATAAATGCTTGTATAGCATTGAGCAGTGTGTGTACGTACCAGTCTATTTGCAGTCGTACAGTCTGTTGACCCTGTCGATGTCATTCTGGCTCATCTCGGTAGCTACGCCGAAATCAACATTGGGGTTGGGGATTGGCATCATGGTGGGCTGGTTGTTCTTGGAGAAGGCGTACCTGGATTTAAACATATTATACTATACTTAAAAGAAGCTGATGAGATGCGTAGCAAGATCATGTCCACCACTCTACTTTTATGCAGACGAAGCCCAATAATCCAACAACCATTTGCTCCTGAAGAAAATGTTACGTAGATATAAAATATTACATTTAATGTATTTACATTGGCTTTCAGTTGGAAGGAACAGTCAAAACAGACAGGGTCAATTTGACCCGAAGGTTAAAGCACATTGTGGACCCAGATTTACTCTCCCTTCATGCAGTTTGAAGTCTTCAGATCTGCCTTATGAACTTTGTCTTTTAAAAAAATACATAATCATTAGGATGGCACCGTGGGTAAGATCCAGACCACAACGGTTGGAGTTTTAATGCGTGCATAAATAAATCAGGTTTAATTTTGACATCATAGCTCCGTCTGCCCTGAGGATATAATTCAGTTTCTTAACAAATGGTGAATAAAACATTTTTTTACAGCAGAAATGACAATAAATAAAGTGAAGTGTTGTGTGTCTCTGTTCTTACTTGCTGTACTGCATGACAGAGTTGTAGTCATAGAGGGTTCCCTGGTTCAGAGTGTTGATCTTGTCGAAGGCGTACTCCCAACCTGACCATAAAACAAGAGAAGAAAACGTTGGTCATGATCCTGAGAGTACTGCTGTGTTTTTACAGGCCTGGGTTGCTCTGATACAACAAAGGTTAGATTTGACCTTTGACCATGTTTAACATCAAACATCATAATAGTATATAAATGACAGCAAAGCATTACATGTTGCATTTAAGTCACCGCTAATGCAAACCTAACATTTCTTGCTTTTTTATCAGCAAATTATGCGTTTGCCATAATGTCTTAAAATGTTGAATGTCTGAGCAGCAATATTGTGAAAATTTTTGTTATACTTTGAGCCTTATGGGGTTAAAAATGTAGAGTTTGGAGCACCCAGTGGCCAAATGGTTACTGTGCATGCAACAGAACAACAACATCCCTTTGTTGCATGCCATACCCATCTCTTTCCCCTTGTTTCCTGTCTTCCTTTTCACTAATGACTGTCCGATAAAGGCAAAGGTGTCCTATTACACTGAAGGAATTGGGGTCATTAAAATAAAAGGTTTTTAAATTTAATGGTAATCTGACGACTTAATTTTAAAGCTGCAGTTGGTAAGTCTTATAAAAGTATAACTTTTTGTCTTATTTGCTAAGACTGTCACTATGTAAAGACAACATTACATGAAACTAGTAATCTGTAAAAAAAAAAAAAAAAAAAAAAAAAAAAAAAAAACAGGCTCATTTAGCCCCGCCTACTGCTCCTACTGCAAATTGCCAGAATCCGCCGCGACCGGACAAAAAGAACCAATCAGAGCAAGGATTATGTCTGATGGAGTGTCTGACAGCTGTCAATCACTGCTCACGCTCACAGGCCCCTCCCCCTTCCTCCTCAGCTCGGTCAAGCTCATATCTCTGAGTTTCTAGGTAAGGTATAGTCATGTGAAAGTCACTGTGAAGCGTTTTATATCTAGCTGTGTGGAGTGTAGTTCATGTTCATTGTCACAGATTATAATGTTAGTCAAAGCACTAAACTCACACTCTGGGATTCCAGGATGGGAAGTTGTGACAGGATGGTAGTAGACATAAAGGTCAAGAGGGGAGGGGTCACCTACCAGGAATCACGTTCTCCCACAGGATGCGGATGTACTGGTCTCGGTCGGAGCGGCACTGCTCATGTTTGAAGCCCAGAGCGTGCAGCAGCTCATGTTGCACTATGTCATGGTACAGGCAGCCCGAACGCTTCAGAGACAGATCCTGAACATAGAAATGACGACCCACATAGGAGAAGCACCTGAGAGATGATAGAGATAGAGAACAGTGTGTGTTATTGTGTGTATGTATTCACACTTAACCCTCCTGTCGTCCTCCCAGGTCAAATTGACCCCGTCTTTTTTGACTGTTCCTTCTTTCCTTCCTTCCTTCCCTCTTTCTTTAATTTTTCCTTCGTTCTTCCCCTCCTTCCCTCTTTCTTTGCTCCCTCCTCCTTCCTTCCTTCATTCCTTCCTTCCTTCCTTCATCCTTGCCTTCCACCCTTCCTTTTCTCCTTACTTCCTTCCTCTTTTCCTCCCTCCCCCCTTACTCCTTTCCTTCCTTCCTTCCTTCCTTCCGTCCGTCCTTCCCTCTTTTCCTCCATCCCTCCTTACTCCTTTCCTTACTTCCTTCCTTCTGTCCTTCCTTCCTTCCTTCTTTCCTCCCTTCCTCCTTACTCTTTTCCTTCCTTCCTTCCTTCTCTCCTTTTTTCCTCCCTTCCTCCTGTACTAGTAATTCAGTTGCATGTGTTTAGTAAGGTTATATAAAAAAGTTATTGAAAGTGATTATTATGAGCCAAATAAATTGTCTCATTTACTTTAATAATGTGTTGAACCACATGATGATTTGTTAACTAAGGTTGTTTTCTGGAACTATTCAATTGTTTTGGGTTTTTTTGTGTATAGATGAAATACAAATCTAAGCTTCTGTATGTCATTACGTATACAATATGTTTTCCTTTAGATTCAAATATGAAATGAGGCCAAACCCGTCCAGTGACTGGATGTGGATGTAGTATTTTTGAGTGCTGTGAGGGACAAATCGGATGCAGGTGACACTGTCGAAGGACTGAAGACCACGTTCGATGATGGCCAGCTCTCGAGAAGCTGGAAGTGTAAAAACCAGGTATTATATACTCATAATGACATAATTCCTATATATTCTGATTTTGCTGATTGGCTTTTCATCTCTGGTTGTTTGTTTGTTTGCTCAAGTTTTGCATTTCTGTACAATGTTAAGGTGTTTTTGTACTATTTCATACTTCTGCACTGTACATTTTACTGTGCTACAGTAATTTCTGGTACAGTAATATTTAAATTGCAGGACTTCACTTATAAAACATGATCACCTTATAAAATATGATCCATTATAATAGATTACACTCAATAACAATATAAATTATAATGCCACCATTATTATTATTTTTGTTCGATTATGTGCTCTCTGCATACTTTCAATTGACAATTTATAAAATTATAAGGTGAAATGAAGTAAAACAAATGCAAAACTTATATCTGTAATCTAATACTTGAGAACGTTTTGTCCTTCTACAGAGTTTCTATTCTAACCAGTAAAAGATGTGATTCATTTCTACTATTATAGTTGACGTAAAACCAGCTCACTGTAGTGGTCTGCGATGACGTAGGGCACGTACACCAGGCCGTCACTGGCCTTGTCCCACTTGCAGTCGCGGGAGGTGCAGGGGTCAGCGTTTCTATCACTTTCAGAGGCATAGGCGATGTCATCCTCCACAAAGGGCCCATCAGGACGTCTGACTGATGTCAAAACATGAGACACAAATCAGTGTGGTGTAGGGCATCAGATTCTAAAAGAAATATCTCCAGACAAAATTAATGCATGATCTTGCAAACTTGTCTTGAGATTATGAAACAGTTATTTAAAGGAATTATTTGGAAACTGTGACAGCATATGATAACAACACTAAAGTGACAATAAGCTTTTGGGTCTCAAATTCATTAGTACCAGGCGGGTTCAGTCAGCTTGGGTCTGAAATGGGCCAGGTTTGGGTCTCAGTTTTAGGCCATTGCAGAACTCAACTCTAGAGCTATAAGCAGACTTTTTAACCTAGATTCAGGCTAGCTGTTTCCCTCTGTTTCCAGTCATTATGCTAAGCTAAGCTAACAGGCAGCTGGCTCCAGCTTCATATGACAGTGGTACCAAGTTTCTTATCCAACTCTTGCCGTTTAAGGGAAGAGGCATATTTTCCAAAATGTCAAATTATTTCTTAAATGTATTGAGAAAAAAGGTATTATAATTTCAATCCCTGCAAATGACAAATAATCAATCAATAAACTGACAATAATCATTATGAATTTGAGGAAAAATATGAGTAGTGGGAATAAGAATATAAGAACTATAAGAATGTTATGTCTTAGCCTTCTGCAGTTTTGCTCATGAAGAAGAAAAGACATCGAAGGTAGATCAAAGTCAAGACTTTACCTCCAACTGTTGGAAAATGTACTTATCCATTGTAAATATTTGAATCTAATTTATTCAGATAAAGCAGATAAGATCGAGCACACCTGTATCCATCTGTGTGAATAACTGAAAGTCTTCACAATGTTTTTAAAGTCTAAGAAAATATCTCACCGATGTTCCTGTTGGCTTCCTCAATCCTTTCAGAGACGGATTTAACCTGTAAAGAGAGAAGAGAGTTAAAGAGTTATTTCATCAACAGCTGTACAGTACATGATGTCACAATATGAGATTAGTGGAGATATTAATAACAGAAATGATAAACTTTCACATTGTTTCAGGTTGGCCATTTAAATATGAAAAATGAAACAAATTATAATTGGTTCATTTGCAGTTGGGAAGCACCAAGCAGTCTAAATCTCTAATTCACCAAAGTTATTGTTAGTGACATGTGACAGTTTATAAAATACAGTTACGTAATAAATCCAGTTTTACATCCTACTTTTTAATTGAACTTTAAGTCAAACAATCTTCATAACATTTTATAAACTAGGGGTAAAGTTTCTGTCCATTTTAAACCTCACTTCTTGCCTTCTGTTATTAGATTCCCTGTTTGATTTTGACCTTTTTGGTAAACCTGAACTGTTTTAAAAAAGCCACAAAATTAAAGTTTAAATAGACTCCAAAACTCACCTTCTGCTCTTCAGCTATGATGCAAACTACCATCAGAGCCAGAAGACCCAGAGTATGCTTCAGACCCGACATGTCTTCTGAAAAAACAAGTGAGCCGAGCTTAAAAATGAATTAAATGATGTTTCAAACAACTGAAAGGTAAGTCAGCGTGTTTCTGTCTGCGCAGCGTTGTGAACAGTAATCAGGACTGAGGCTCAGGATGAGAGGCGTTTCATGGAAACTTGGAGGAAAAATGATTGAAGGTAGGAATAAACCTGTTGGAGCTGATAAGACTGTTTCACCTTGATGCCACATGCTTATTCCCACACTGGTGTGTTTTTTAACGGCGGGGGGTTGTTGTTTTTTTTTTTTTAAGAAAATGACCCAAGTTAGTTTTCAAGTTAGTTAGCAGATAAACAATCTGGAGCATGATTAATTTAATTCACATTTAAAGGACGATACTATTGGTACATTGGTAACCAAGTTCATCATTAAATGTTGAAATGAATGTCTGTATTAGTTTCATGTCTTTATTCACACTCACTTTTAAGGGTATTACAATGCACTGTAACTCTCACTGTATTCTCCTTTGTTATTCTACTTTAGCTTCATTATATTTCCAATTTAACACTTTTAATCATTATTTTTATTTTACCATGTGTTGCTTTTATATCCTGTAAAGCACTTTGAAATGTGCTGTACAAATAAATGTATCTTATCTTATATTTTATTGGTTGTTATTCCATTTTTCTCTCATTCAAAGGAAGTTTGCAGCTGTTTGTCAACACACCAGCATTAATAAGTGCATGAGCTTCTGATATGAATAGATGTAATAAATGAAGATTGTTGTGTTGATTTTCTGGCCCAAAGAGGTAAAACATTGATTAATGAGATAAATAACTTTAAATGAGAGTTATGAGACAGATTCTGTATAAATATATATATATATATATATATGTATAAAACTCTGCTCTGCAAAAATCCAACTCTGCACCAGGTACAGAAAATATGATTTCAAATCTTAGACCAGATGGAAGATACCATTACAGCCAAAACACCTAGAGAGCTCTTCACAGCTGTCATGTCAACCAAACACCTGCTTCATAAGTGCAACCTCACCAGACAGAGCACTGACATTGAACAACCTGCAAGAAAGCGTGGGATGCAGCAGCCTCTCTGGTTTATGCCATTTTTATTACATTATGTGTTAATGTGTTATCTTAAATTCAAACCATGTGAAAGCAGTCATGACATCACTAAAAGAGAAACTAAACTTAAGAACAGCAGAAGTGTAAAAGTGACACATGGCTTTAAAAGGTAAAACCGTTTAATGTCCAATATGAACTTAATTAATTTAAACAGAAGAGATTAGCAACTCATGAACCAATGCAAAATTAATTGATGAGGTTCAAGACTTAAAATGCAAAATGATACACAGAAGCAGCCTGATGCAGATCTGTGTAGCTTTGAATAAGTTCAAGTTGGACTCTGACCTCTTTCTGAATAGTGAAATAAAAATGATTTATTAACTGGTTAACTGTTATACTGTGACTATGGTTTTTAAACTTTTTTTTCCTCTTACATGACATTGTTTTAAGCATTAATACAAAGACAGGGAACTTGCAGAATCCGGAGTTCTCCAGAAATAATATATAAAAATATAGATTATATAGAGAAAAAAAGAAACTAATTGAGAGTGATGACAGAAGGTCACAGCTGATAAAAAAAACACACTTTGATTCAACCTTGTATAGAAAAAAAGATTATCCATTACTTCTAAAGACACTTCTAATTTTGATGCTGCCACTATGATTTAATTATAACAAAATAAAAACCAACTCAGAGGGACTGTATGCTTAAATTCAACTTTATTGTTGATAATTAAACCATTGCTGTTGCACCAGTGATTGAAAATACTGATGACGGTGATGGTAATGATGAAGATGAAGTATTCTCAGCCAGCATCAACTCTTTAAAAGAGAGAACATTAAAAGTTTAGTGCATCAGGAAATCAACTTTTCTCATTAATCCGTAAGTGCATTTGCATATGAACAATATTCTAAATGTAAGAGATGTGCACTTATGAGAGTCGCTGCACAGTGGGTTTATCATTAAATCAATTGCCGTACAAGTAAACTTTATATCAGAAATCTAAAACAATACTTTCAGCTTTCACCAGTTTAATTCATGTAAACAGTTACACTTATTTTCCTTCATGTTGTATATTTAAGAACTTCTGACATTTACATACCACTGTTCAGCAGTACAGTCTGTTCAGTCTGATGATGTCCTTCTCGCTCATCTCAGGGGCCGTGCCGAACTCCACGTTGGGGTCAGGGATTCCCACCAAGGTGGGCTGGTTGTTCTTGGAGAAGGCGTACCTGAAACCACCAAGACCACCAAGCATTAATGGGTGCTGATTTTTTATTTAAAGCAGGGAACCCTTTGAAATAAATTTTAGAAGGAAATACAAGACAAAACAGCTAATATCTGTTAGCTTATAGCATTATTAATATTTCCCTCTCACTTTAACTACTTGAATAAAATTGTGAAACACAAATGCTTCTCCAGGTATGCAGTTATAAAATAAAACAAAGTTATACAGTACCTAAGCAGTTACTTCTATTTTACTTACTTGGTGTAATGCATGACAGAGCCGTAGTCGTAGGTGGTTCCCTGGTTCAGAGTGTTGACTTTGTCAAAGTTGTGCTCCTTTCCTAAAGATTTGGAAAAAATTATCATGAGATCCATCAGTGTTTGTAATCAATATTCATGCATTATGTGGCTCGTAGTGTTTAATTTGGGGCTTTAACAGAGATTGTAAGTGTTTTTCCTGAAGGATACAGCTCTCATGTGTAGCCTACACAAAGCTTGATATATCTTATTACTCTTTGTCGTAGACCTCCGTTGTTGTCCAAAAACTATTCAAAATATGTCAGTGACCACACCTCAACTGCACTGCCTGATGTGTTTCTTTGCCACAAAGAGTTGGGCACGTTAATTTGTTTCTATACAGCTCCAAATATTAATAGTAAAGTAATGTTCTGCAAAGACATATTCAAATCTGCTTTACTTAGAAGTATTTTAATAGTTGGGGTATAATGGAGTCATTGTTTATTAACTTCTCAGTATGTATTTCACAAACTGGTTGGCAACTTACTGTGGAAACACCACCTGACTAAATATGTACCACCATGAGCTGTACTGCTCTGCCTCTCATGCTAAAGACGGTATTATAAACTATAGTCGAAGCGCACTCTGCTGGACAAACTACGTAATGACACTATATGTCTAAATCACCGCAAGCATAATTTTCTGCATTAAATGTTCTGTTAAAAAAGGTTTCATATCGGCATATATCAGAAAACATGTACACTGATACCGATATATCTGTGAAAGGCTCATATCAGTCAAGTTATAGTAGAGTAACAGACGAACCAGGAATGACATTCTCAAACACGATGCGGATGTACTCGTCCCTGTCAGAGCGTTTCTGCTCATGGTGGAAGCCCAGAGCGTGGAGCACCTCATGCTGGACTGTGTCATGGTAAACACAACCAGATCTCCTCAGGGACAGATCCTGTGCATTACCACGACGGCCGATCCAAGACCAGCACCTGTGATGACAATTTGAGACAGATTTTAGGACATGTCAAGTCATTTTGTCTACTTTTGTTTCAGCATAGATAGAAGGAAACAATCATTTTAAACTACAGGATACCAGTCAGAGTATTTCCTAAACTGTATGTGCAGCATCTAACACATGCGTACCCATCAAGGGACTGGATCTTCAAGTAGTCTATCTCACTGGTGCGTCTGACAAAGCGCAAACAAGAGAAATCCTGGAAGGACTCCAGACCACGCTCGATGATTGACCGCTCACGAGAGGCTGGAAAAAAACTTTAAAGTTTAAACTGACACCACACCAACCTCAACACTATCAGGATACTTACGATATTAAAGGCACGATATCTACAACACAGCGGGCATGCAAGAAAATTGTCGTATTCTTCTCATAAAATGTTTTTCTATGAGGTTTGATTATTCACGTTGGATTTGACACACTCCCTTAAATGCCCACACTTGTTGTTCAATGTTAGTTTCAGCCTCTCATCTCAAAGAGCTAAATGCCACAAATCTTCTTTAAACACATGCATAAGGCTCATTGTCATGTTGGTAAAGCATGTTGACAAGTTTTCAATATGCTAGGACAGAATTACAGAGCTGGGCATGTTGAGGGAATTTCCTGGCAATTTGATAATAGTTGGACTTTCCCATGTAGGTTTTATTTAGGGGAAGAAAAGCTTGGCATTAAATAAATCAATTATTTTTAACTGACTGATGTTGAACCCTTTTTTTTATTCACTAATGTGCATAAAAGAGTAAAGGCCATATATGAATGCTGAAAAATGCTGCTTTTCCAAATCTGTCAGCTCAACTATTCCATTAGTATTCAATATGTGGATTGTCTTCAAATTTGTTTTTAAATCACAGATTTCACATTTAAGGGACAAATCACAGAATTCAGCACTCACAGTACTCGCTGGAAATGGTGTAGGCTACGTAGACCTTTCCATCATTAGACTTGGGCCACATGCAGCTGTACTGTGTGCAGGGGTCAGCGTTTCTCTCGGCCTCAGAATCAAGGGCGACGTCGTCCTCTATGATGGGCTGACCAGGAGAACGGACTGCAGAAAACAAGGAGATCAGTGTAAGAATACGTTTCTTCTAATTGGTTATCAGTCCACCAGTAAGATGTGAGATTTTTACTGGTGAGGAAGGTGGAGCTGTCATCAAAGTCTGGATTTGAGTATCGTTATCTCAAGAAGATTAAAAACAAGAACACTAAAGCACAAGAACAAGCACATTCATGAGGCAATAATTTAAAAACTTTCCCCCTATGATTTAGAAATGAGCCAAAAATAGCAAAAAGATAAATGCTCAATGTTAGTCAAATAGTTGAAATGTAATGTAGCAGCCATTTTTATTACTAAAACACATTGGTATTGATGTTGAGGATTCTGACCCTTTTAGTGATCATCTACTGGGTGGAAATCAAATGTTGTATCCTACAATCTGATGTAAACTTAAAAATTCTCACCAATATCTCTGTTGGCTCTCTCAATTCGATCTGAGGTACTCAAAGCCTTATCCACCTGCAGGAAAGAGTGATTGAGGTTTTACTTTATGAACTGTGGCACTGTGATTAAGGTTATTGAACAGCACATTTTTACATGATATTCATGCTTTTAGCTGTATTATTATATATGATGCAACTGTGTTTGTAAGAAATACAAAGAACTTACAGAATCAGGAGTTTTCCAGAAATATATATAGAGAGAAAAGGAGACAGAGAAACCAATTTAGAGTGATTATTTAACATCAAACAGTGTAGATGTGATGTATTGGAGTGAGTCTTACCTCTTCCTCAGCCCAAACTGAGACAGCCACCAGGACCACAAGGACCAGAATACACTTCATGTTTACAAATAACCTATAGAAAATAGATTTTTGTCACTTTTGTTTTTCAAAAACCCAAAAACAGCATTTAAAGTGATGAAGATGATGATGATGAATGATAGATGATACTTACTTGTATCCTCGAGGGAGAGAAACACAGTGAGCCGTGAGCCAGACTCACAATATAAAGCATCAGCTGCACTAGAAAACCCTCCTCTTAAGGATATATTTAGGCAAGCGAGTGGTGAAACAGAATTTGGCACCTGATAAGACTATTTCACCTTGATGCCACATTGCACTATTCCCATAAAAACAGCTTTTCTAATCTTGTTGGATTTCGAGCTGGTACTTGGCTTTGAATATTTTCTGTCAACAAATAGGCTTGTTTGTCAGAGTGAGGCACAGGGCTATTAATATAATTGACCTTTTTTAATGTTAATATAACAACTTCACATTTATTTGATTCCAGGATGAGTTGTAGGGCACAGAACAACTTTTTTTCACTTGTACACACTGTATCTCTGTTTAAAACAGAAACAACCTTTTACATCCATTAGTCTACATGCACTTTTTTACTCTTCTGGTTTACTGAGGTACAGAATTACAAATTTAGCACATTATTGTATCATGTTTGACTGTAATTGATGGGAAATATAATAAAATTGAATGCACTAATCAGAGCTGCAACAATAAATCAATTAGTTGTCAACTATTAACTTGATCTAAAAACCTATTTGTATAATTAATTTATTAGTTTGAGCAACACAAATATATAAAAAAATATATAAAACAAGAAATTACAACTAGCCTTGGCAGATATTTCATCTCAGGTCAGATGTCTCTTATTAACCAGCTCAAACTGCAGGATTATATTAGATTTAACCAGATTCTGTGACTTATTCGTGGCTTTTTTTTATCTTGTAGTTTTTTCCTGGCTTACGACCAACAGCAAACACTTGCCTGACCCTCACAGAAAAAGGAAAAAAAGAAATACTCTACTTTTAGGGTTGTGTTAGGTGAGGAACATCCAGGAGAGGGAATGATTGGAGAATCAAAAGCAGCCCCTGAAATCTTGACTTATGATTGGCTTACGCCCATTTTTAAACCAACATGTTTGATCTCCAGTTGGGTTTTTCGGAGTTAATAATAAATCCACTCAAACTAATACACAACATACAACATACAGTGAAAACAGAGCTAACACATAATGCTATTGTAGTTGGATCTAAAATATCCCTCAAAAAGACATTTCTCTTGGCAAACTTTCTCTTGGTCACAGTCACAGTCATGACTCTGCAGGACACTTACAATACAAAAAGAGGCATCTTTAAAGTTATTTTTACCACCTGTGTCAAAATATGTGCTGCTATAAAAGGCTTTGAAGCTGAGGACAAAACTGAAGACTAGCTGACATTTTTTACACCAACTGGCCTACTGATTAAAAAAGGGTGATTTGTTTATGTCTGTAAGGGATTTTGACACTGGATCATTCTAAATTACACAGTAAAAATATCACACTTTATTATTGCACATAGCTAAAAGAGAATTTAACTTAAGACCAGCAGAAGTGTAAATGTGACACGTAACACAGTTTACAACATAATTCTATAATTCTATAATAATAATTTGAATATAATTCATTTAGAGAGCTTCCACAAAGAAGATTAGCAACTCATGAACCAATGCAAAATTAATTGATGAGGTTCAAGACTTAAAATGCAAAATGATACACAGAAGCAGCCTGATGCAGATCTGTGTAGCTTTGAATAAATTCAACTTGGACTCTAGCCTCTTTCTGAACAGCGAAGTAAAAGTGATGACAGATCAAATGAAAGCTCACAGCTGATAAGAAAACACACCTTGATGCCACTTTATATAGAAGAATAAAACATTTTATTACTTATAAAGCCAACTCTAATTTTGAAGCTGCTGATTTAAACCAAATAAGATCAAATGAAAACCAACTCAGAGGAAGTGTATGCTTAAATGGAACTTTATTGCTGATAGTTAAACCATTGCTGTTGAACCAATGATCGAAAAGACTGATGATGGTGATGGTGATGATAAGGATGACTCTCTTGGTGAAGCGTCCTTGGGATTCATCAACTGTTTAAAAAGAGAACGTTAAAGGTTTAGTGAATCAGAAACTTTTCTCATTAATCTGTAAGTGCATTTGCATATGGGTCAGTGATATGTGTCCATAATCCTCAAATTCATTCTCTCAAAATGGATTAAATGCAGAAGTTATATACTAAAGAATGTGTGCAAGTTATTCATATTTATTTTCACATTTGAATCCCTTTAAATTTGACTAAAGCACATGGACACAAAAAACATAGCGTCATGTCATTGAACCATATCAACACATTTCTGACTAAAATAAGAGATTCACACTTATCATCTAATTAATTGCTGTACAAGTAAACTTAATATCAGATATCCAAAACAATACTTTCAACTTTCATCAGTTTAATTCATATAAACAGTTACACTTATTTTACTTCACGTTGTATATTTAAGAACTTCTGACATTTACGTACCACTGTTCAGCAGTACAGTCTGTTCAGTCTGATGATGTCCTTCTCGCTCATCTCAGGAGCCGTGCCGAACTCAACGTTTGGGTCAGGGATCGCCACCAAGGTGGGCTGGTTGTTCTTGGAGAAGGCGTACCTGAAACCACCAAGAACCAAACATTAATGGATGTTGATTTAAAAAAGCAGGAAACCCTTTGAAATATATTATAGGAAGAAATAACAACTAACCGAGCAACTAAAATCTGTTAGCTTATAGCATTATTGGATATTTCCCTCTCACTTTAACCACTTGAGTAAAACCAATTGTTAAACACAAATGCTTCTCCAGGTATGCAGATATAAATACAACAAAGTCATGCCTACAATCACTCCACATAAATGGAATGGACTGTACCTATAAAGTGCCTGTCTAGTCTTTGCGACCACTCGAAGCGCTTTACATTACAACTCATTCACCCATTCACACACATTCATACACTGATGGCAGGAGCTACCATGCAGGATGCCAACCTGCACCATTCATTCACACACCATTGGTGCAGCAACGGGAGCAACTTGGGGTTAAGTGTCTTGCCCAAGGACATGTAGACTGGAGGAGCCGGGAATCGAACCGCCAATTGGAGGACGACCGCTCTACCTCCTGAGCCACAGCCGACATCTTTCATGTCCTCCACCACAAGGAGAGCAGCAGCAGTTACTTCTGTTTTACTTACTGGTGGTAATGCATGACAGAGCCGTAGTCGTAGGTGGTTCCCTGGTTCAGAGTTCTGACTTTGTCAAAGTTGTGCTCCATTCCTAAAGATTTGAAAAGATTTTGAAAAGAATTATCATGAAATCCATCAGTGTCTGTATTCATTATTCATGTATTATGTGGCTCGTAGGGCTTTTCCTTTGGGGCTTTAACAGAGATTGTAAGTTTTCTTCCTAAAGGATAAAGCTTTTCTTACTGTTAACAAATCTCATGTGTATCCAAAGCCTGATATATCTTATTCCTCTTTGCTGTAGACCTCCGTTATTGTTCAAAAAATATTAAAAACTGGTTGACTTGTTTCGATACAGCTCCAAATATTAATACTAAAGTTTCCTCTGCAGACACATACTTGTATTTGTTTTACTTAGAACTACTCTTTGACGACTGAAAATGCTTCAAATCTAAATGCCTCAGTTTAGTTGTTTTATTAGTGTGATGTAAGTTGTAAACAGACCAGGAGTGACATTCTCTAGCACGATGCGGATGTACTCGTCCCTGTCAGAGCGTTTCTGCTCATGGTGGAAGCCCAGAGCGTGGAGCACCTCATGCTGGACTGTGTCATGGTAAACACAACCAGATCTACGCAGGGACAGATCCTGTCCGTAATTACGACGGCCGATGTAAGACCAGCACCTGTGATGACAATTCGGTACAGGAATAGCAAAGATAGAAGGAAACAATCATTTAAAACTACAGGCTATCAATCAAAGTATTTCCTAAACTGTATGTGCAGCATTGAACACATGCGTACCCATCAAGGGACTGGATCCTCAGGTAGTCTCTCTCACTGGTGCGTCTGACAAAGCGCAAACAAGAGAAGTCGTGGAAGGACTGCAGACCGCGCTCGATGATTGACACCTCACGAGAGGCTGGAAAAAAACAGCAAAAGAGTCTCTTCACAACACTGACACTTAACTGATAATTATTATGATATTAAAGGCAATCTGGAACACGGTGGACATGCAAGAACATTTTCATATTCTTCTCATAAAATGTTTTTTCTATGAGGTTTGCTTATTCGTGTCAGATTCGACAATCTCCCTTAATATCAACTAGTTTGGCATGATCTTACATTATAACTTTTCTATAATAAATAAAGGCAATGGAATACAATTGTTCTAAATATTACATTTAATCTAGGGAATCATGGAGATCATGATTCATCAGGACCTACACTGTAGGTGGATGAAATATTTAATATTAATCATTCTTTTGTGGTTACACCATTTGACATTTTGAGGGGCATTCAGTCTTAGTTTTGGTTAAAAATGGTGCAAATGTCATTTAAATGATATAAAACCAACAAAAACACAAAATACACTTTTTGAATTCTCAACTTGCCAACCCATATTTGTCACTAACCCATATGTGGATTCTCTTTAAATTAGTTAAATTAAATCACTAATGTACGTAGATAAAAGAGTAAAGGTCATATATGTTGAGATATGAATGCTGAAAAATGCTGCTTTTCCAAATCAGTCAGCTCAAACTGTTCAAGTACATATGTGGATTATCTTTAAATTAGTTCAATTAAATCACAGATTGCACATTTAAGGGATAAATCGCAGTATTCAGCACTCACAGTACACGCTGGAAAGGGTGTAGGGAACGTAGACCTTTCCATCACTAGACTTGGGCCACTTGCAGTTGTTACCCCTGTAGTTAGTGCAGGGGTCAGCGTTTCTCTCAGCCTCAGAATCAAAGGCGATGTCGTCCTCTATGATGGGCTGACCGGGAGAACGGACTGCAGAAAACAAAGGGGGTCAGTGCAGTGTAAGCATACTTTTCCGAGGCTCAAGAAGATTAAAAATTGGTTAACAGGTCCCTTTTACAAGCACATGCATGAGGCAATAACTTCAATTCATTTAAAACTAACTTTTGATTTAGAAATGAGCAGAATAATGCAAATGGTAGAAATATATCAACCACTTTTAATAATTGGACTCACTTATTGGATGGAAATCAAATGTTGTGGTATCCTAGACCTTTAATGTCAAACAAAAATCTGATGTGAACTTAAAAATTCTCACCAATATCTCTGTTGGCTCTCTGAATTCGCTCGGAGGTACTCAAAGCCTTTTCCACCTGCAGGAAAGAGTGATTGAAGTTTTAATTGTTACACTGTGATTAAGGTTATTAAACAGCACATTTTTTACATGCTATTCATGCTTTTAGCTGTATTATTATATATGATGCAACTGTGTTTGTAAGAAATACAAAGACAGGGAACTTACAGAATCAGGAGTTTTGCAGAAATAATATATAGAGAAAAAAAGGAGACAGAGAAACCAATTCAGAGTGATTATTTAACTTCAAAGTGTAGATGTGATATATTGGAATGAGTCTTACCTCTTCCTCAGCCCAAACTGAGACAGCCACCAGGACCACAAGGCCCAGAATGCACTTCATGTTTACAAATAACCTGCTGAAAATTGCCTCTGTTACTCAAAAACATAATTTAAAGTGATGATGATGATGATGATGACGATGAATGATAGGTGATACTTACTTGTATCCTCGAGGGAGAGAAACACAGTGAGCCATGCATATTCAAGTTATAAAGCATCAGCTGCACCGGAAATCCCTCCTCTTAAGGATATATTTAGGCAAGCGAGTGGTGAAACAGAATTTGGCACCTGATAAGACTATTTCACCTTGATGCCACATTGCACTATTCCCATAAAAACAGCTTTTCTAATCTTGTTGGATTTCGAGCTGGTACTTGGCTTTGAATATTTTCTGTCAACAAATAGGCTTGTTTGTCAGAGTGAGGCACAGGGCTATTAATATAATTGACCTTTTTTAATGTTAATATAACAACTTCACATTTATTTTATTCCAGGATGAGTTGTAGGGCACATAACAACTTTTTTTCACTTGTACACACTGTATGGACTGTAGGATTTCGAGCTGGTACTTGGCCTCGAATATTTGAGCTGGTTTGTCAGAGTGAAGCACAGGGCTATAAATTCACATTTATTTTATTCCAGGATGAGTTGTAGGGTGCAGAAGACAATTTGATAATTGCACATACTTGTACAATACTTTTTACATCTATAGGTCTAAATGCACTTTTTCCTCTTTTACTGATTTTATCATTTGGTTTATTGAGGAATAGAGTTAGAGTATCAAAATGAGCAAATTATTGTATTATGTTTGACTGAAATTGATGGCAAATTTAATTTAATTCAATTTAATAAACTGATTAAATCTGTAACAATAAATCAATTAGTTGTCAACTATTAAAATTAATTTAATAATCTTTATTTATCAGTTTGAGCAACACAAGAACAAGAAATACTAAACAAGAAATTACAACTAGCCTTGGCAGATATTTCATTTCAGATTTGTCATATTAAGGATTAGATTTAGATTTAACCAGATTCTGATCTAAAAAAGAAGTGACTTGACCTACTTGTCTTGAGAAACAATATTTGGGTTATTTCTGGCTTTTTTTTATCTTGTAGTTTTTTCCTGGCTTAAGACCAACAGCAAACATTTACGTGACTCTTACAGCAAAAAAAAAAAAAAAAAAAAAATAGAGGATATGATTGGACGAACCAATCGTGGCCCCCGAAATCTTGGCTTATGCCAATCATGAGTCAATAATCTCCAGTCTGTTTTTCCTGTGTCCACTCAAACTAATGTGTAACTACCAAAATAACAACATATAACAACGTAGAGTGAAGACAGAGCTAACACAAAACACTACTGTAACTTTTAATTACACCAGAGGCAAATATAAATATACATGGATCTTAAGTTTCCCTCAAGAAACCACTTTGTTATTTTTAATCATTTTATTGAAGCTATTATGATTATACTTTTTCTTTTTTTACATTTTTTTTTTAATATTTCATTGTACAGCCATGCAACTGTTGGGTGGGTGGGAAATGGGTTGGGGTTTATAATTGGCATACCTGATGGAGTTGATTTGGATGTTTTTGTATTACTCTGTTATTTGCCTAAAAATGCCACAAAGAGATTAATAAAGAATAAAAAAAGTTTCCCTTAAGAAGACATTTCTTTTGGAGGATATTTTGACATTTCACAGCATAAACAAATAAACAATAAAACTAATGACTTAATGCTGGATGACAACCCAATCACACATCAAAATGTATCATAGTTACGTTGGTCCACAGTGCAGAATGTACTAGTTTCACAACAATGGCTCAAAAACTGTGACATGGATAGGATACGTTTTTCTGCTCTATTCTTTTCTATAGGACTGCAACCAGGTCACATGACTTTCAAGTCTTTGTCTGTGAAAACAAAAAAATGGCTGTCATTCCTTTTATTCTCAGTGTCAAATACGTTTTAAGATAGTTTTGGCATTAAAATGTGTTTTGATGACACATTTCTCATGTAATGAGAAATGTGCTTTTTATTTTCATAATATTCGTTCAGTGAACGTATATGATGTCTAGTTTATCAGTCGTTACTAAGATTTTTTGCAGGTTTTACAGGTTAAAAAAAAAAAAAAGTGTTTTTTTCCCCCCCGACAGGATGTGTTCATTTTAATTAATGGATTCATTTATAATTCTCATGTAACTTTGATGTGGGATAAAAAAAATTCAAACAATTTCTTCCATAAGTACTCCATGAGCAGACAACATTAATTGTACATTTAATATAAATTAACATTAACATTCACAATAACTTATATAAATGCATTCTGCCAGTAGAAATGGTTCATATGTCTCACATAATACAACATGCTGCAGTGATAATAGTGCAACGTTGATTTAGCTGTGAACAGACATCACCTCACATGATGCTCCAGAGGAAACAACTTCTCATGTCTCTAAAAACATTTCCTCATTTCCTCTCTCCTTGAGTGGTTTCCCTGCATCTTTCCATGCATCCACAGTGGGCTGGAGTAAGATGCAAGGAAAAGATGCAACTGAGGGAAACATGGATACAATTTAAGAGATTTGGGATGCTCCTAATGTCTGAAGACCGAACTGCCATGAGCTATAAGAGGCTAAAACATTCAGTATAGCTGCAGAATTGAAAGTGATGTGTAGTTTCAAGTGACACCTTTGACATTACAAGGAAGCATTTGATTCAAATAAAATCGTGCAGCTGTGCTATGTGTTAATGTACAGATACCAAAGAACAGAAAAACTTCAATGAACATGCACATAAATGTTTACTTGGTACCATTTTTTAATTAAATTGCATTAAAGCATGAGGAAACATGCTCAAAGATGGTTTGATGTCTGAACTGGCACCATGTTAGAGCCCTTTTCATTATTTCCTGGGGAAAAAAAAGACAAACATGTTAAAAAGCAACAAAAACACTTTTCCAAATGTATACTACAACAACATGTCCAAAACTCATGCATGCACTCTTACTGTTGACACTTGTACAGCTTGTTCACTCTGGCGATGTCATTCTTGCTCATCTCGGCGCCTGTGCCGAATTCAACATTAGCGTCGGGGATGGGCTGCATAGTGGGCCTATTGTTCCCAGAGAAGGCGTACCTGGAAACAACACAGGGGTTACCTTACATTTATTTATTAGTTTGTATTAAGAACTGGAAATTATTGCCATTCAAATATTGTTTAAAGGGTTGTTTCACCCAAAGACAATTCATTTTCTCTCTCACCTCTAGACATGCTGATACTGCAGCTCTATGCACTGTTTTTATATACCACATGATTCCGGTCAGAGTTAAGAGTTAAAATGTGATAATAAATGTATGAATAACTTGTACATATTCTTTTTTTTGTGGACCCAGCATCAAATTTCTGCTTTTAATCAATTTTGAGAGAATATATTAGAGGATTGTGGCAAAAATGTCTAAGTGGTGTAACCATAAAAATGTTGTACCAAATAATTCAACTTGCTTAAAAACAGTAAATGTTCAATAAAACACCATATCAACTAGTTTGGCATGATCTTACATTATAACTTTTATATTAAATAAAAGGTAATGGAATACTATTGTTCTAAATATTACATTTAATCTGGAGAATCGTGGAGATCAGGAAACATTTACCTGGTGCTAATGTAATTTCAAATGACATAAAAACAAAAATACTAAATGTACATTTTAACAAACCTGATGCTGCTTTTAAAACTATATTTTAAGATATTGTTGACTTTCTCATCTTGCCTCTCTTCTCTCATTGTGACTATGGATTATCCACAGTTTACACTGAGACCACTTTCCAACCCAGGAAATAGTATTAAAAACTGTTGTTACTGAGGTCTGGATTAATTCAGAGAGATTATTGAGGTGTTTAAAAATGTAACTAAAAGAGAAAGGGAAAATGCAAGTGGCATCGTATAATGAAATCAAATGAACAGATGTTAGATGAAGTGGATCATAGTTTCACCAACTTGTGGTACTGCATGACGGAGTCGTAGTCGTAGGGAGTGTCCTGGTTCAGAGTGTTGATCTTGTCGAAGGCGTACTCCCAACCTGAGAAAATAAAGAGATTTGTACTCAATCACTTTTATGATTTGGTGTTAAGATTCAAACTAGTCTCTCTTAAAGCTTTAGGTCCCTATGTTCTCATGTTGTCAATTTTTTAGATTATTTTTTGGTATTTTGCCTTCATTTGACAGTTGATAATGGAGAGACAGTAGTATGGCATGCAACAAAGCAACAGCTGGGAGTCAAACCAGGGACTCTGCTACCATGTGGTACTTTTGCCTAACCATTACACCACTTGGGCACCCCAAAAAACTGGCATGCTTAAATGTGCTTTCAATGTAAAGTGATAGAGGACTAAATCCAGTGTTTCCACACAGTCATTTAAAATTAGATTATCAGCTTCTATTGAGCTTCAGCAGTCTGAGTTAGTCATATCAAGTGATATCTGACACATTTACAGTCTTTTTAGCATAAAAAAAAAACACTAACGTTGAAAAATAGAAGATGAAGATTTGACTCATTTGGACACTGAAGCTTCAGATCAACTTTTGAATACGTGTTTTTACACAGAAGTAGGACTGGATTTTGTCCTCAATTACTTTAATGGTTAGTATGAACAGGAGAAATGATTACAGCAAGAAACACAATGTAATGTTTAATGTTCATTTGGGTTCTTGACTTGTTTTAAGACAGACTTGAAAGATTTACAGCATGAAACCATCCTTTCACTCAGGTTCAGGATTTGGATTTAAGGTTATTAATAAATTCAGGTTGGGTTTAAGATTCACACTCCAAACAATCTGGATTAGTGTTACTTCATGGTATATCTCTCTATGTGAAGACTTGGGTACTGACCACGCTCGATGTTCTCCCACAGGACACGGATGTACTGGTCCCTGTCAGAGCGGCACTGCTCATGGTTGAAGCCGAGGGCGTGGAGCAGCTCGTGCTGGACGGTGTTGTGGTAGATGCAGCCCTGACGGTCCAGAGACAGTGCCTGGGCATAACCACGGCGACCAACGTAGGAGTAACAGCTGAATTCGTACAAGGAAATAAAGGGAAATTAATGATTGTATTGTTCAGACTGTGTGAGTGTGGACCCAGCTGCAAGAAGGGGAAGCGAGGCAGAGGTACAAACTCCAATAAGGCAAGTTCTTTAATCCAAGTGGAAAAAAAATTCAAGATCAAAAACGAACCGGTCTTACACAAAGAACAAACAAGAATGCAAGAAAGCAAGTACACTGAGTAACAAAGACAATCCGGCAAAGAACATAGACATATATACGTAGGCGCCGCATTGACTGCTGCTGCCGATTGGAGCGACGTGCCTACACGGTGGCCATCTTGGTACAGGGCCACTCGCTCCTGCAGCGCATTATGTCTATAGAGGAATGACATGTTTGCACTATTAAAAAGTGATCATACATCACTCAATTGTAATAAAAATAAATAAATAAAATTGCTCAATTGTCAACATATATTCACACAGGTTGTTTGTTACAAATGTCAGACAGACAGATAGACACTTTTTTAACAAATCAAACCGTTTGGAAACCGGTCGAGATTTCAGTGAATAATTCTACTTTGAAACTGTGTGGAGCACCTCTTACCTCCATAGATATACATTCACTAGCCCTGTACCAAGATGGCGGCGCTTTAGGCACACCTCTCCACAGTCAATGCAGCGTCTACGTATATATGTCTATGGTTTAGTGGTTTAGTGGTTTAGTGGTTTAGTGTTTTAGTGTTTTAGTGTGTTAGTGTGTTAGTGTGTTAGTGTGTTAGTGTGTAAGTATGTAGTATGTAGTATGGAAGTATGTGGTTTCGAACACAGCCTAAATAACAAAGACAATCTGGCAAGGAAGACATGGTGGGGCGGGGTTATATACACATGGAGGCAAGACACAGGTGAAACAAATAGGTAATCAACTAAGGCGGGAAAAAGAACAAAGAGGGGAAGTAAAACTGTCACAGGGGAAGACTAGACTTTCAAAATAAAACAGGAAGTGTACAATACAACATAAAATACAGAGTCTGACAGACTGTAAAAGCATGATTTTTTGCCAACAGTAGTATTTGTCCTCTTGGCTTGATTTGACATTACATTGCAGTTACAATGAGATTAATTGTAAAATTAGGGTGGCAACTATCAATTAATCTGTTATTATCTTAAAGTAATTAGTCATTTGGTCCATAAAATGTCAGAAAAATGGTGAATGTGTTTCCCAAAGCCCAAAATACAACCTAAAATGACTGATTTGTTCCCAATAACAGTCTGCAATGTAAAGATATTATGTTTAATATAATAGAGAATTAAAGATTAATATAACAATAATAATAATAATGTAAGCTTAAACTTGAGAACCTTTGCAGTTTATCTTAAAAAAATACCTCAAGATGATTAAGTTATGATGAAAAGAGATGGTGACAATAGCTGACTATTTTGTTTTGGTTCTATATAAGACTAAATAGATAAAATGTGATTATCCCAACCATTTGAAATCACATCTAACATGAAAATAAAAGGTTTATTGCTCAATCTATCAACAAGACTTCAGTGTAGATTATGAAAACAAGTATTTGAAAAGAGCTAATATCAATCTATTATAATTAATTACTTAAAAACACACATAAATCAGTGAAAGCACACAGATTGTTACCCGCTGTCGGACTGGATGCTCAGGTAGTCTCTCTGGGAGGTACGTGGGACGAAGCGGATGCAAGTGCTGCTGGCGAAGGACTCCAGGCCGCGCTCGATGATGGAGAGCTCACGAGATGCTGAGAAGACACAAAGAAGGAAGAGAAGACTGAATACACAATTTTGTCTTTTTTTAAAATAAAATAAGTACTTTTTTAATCCTAAAGGGAAATTGTACTAATAAAGAAAGAAAAAGGTCAATGGTTGTTATTCCACTGTGAAAAACCTTGTAATATAAAAATGAATTAAAACATTTTAGAAGTTGAATTTTAGTGGTTTTACTTGCAGGTGCAAGTGATTTCAAAGAATTAATAACAGCAATATATGTATATATGTATTCAGTAACATGTTAGATATAAAAAAAATAAGGAAAAAATTCTCCTGAGCAAAATCTTGAAAATGTCTGACTGCAGATGTAAACTCCTTTATAATCATCAACATTTTCATAAGTAACTGTAATTTAATTATACATTTTTTTTATCAGTAACTGTAATGGATTACAGTTACATTTATTTCATTATTAAATTATGCAATATCTCCTTTCTGATAACTTTCACATTCAAATTAAATTTCCCTTAGCTAGATGGTTGGTTGAATATGTGCAAATCTGATATTGATGATTGATTTTAAGTGGAAAAAATAAGCACATTGCAACTCCCTTTCACAGTTTTAGCATAAAGTTAGAATAAACTAATATTGGGTCACTTACAGTAATGGTTGGCGATCACGTAGGGCACGTAGACCCTTCCATCAGCGGATTTGCTCCACATGCAGTCGTAGGAGGTGCAGGGATCAGCGTTTCTCTCATTTTCATTGTCATAAGCAATGTCGTCGATGACCAAGGGCTCGTGCTCCTTACGCACTGTTGACGAATAGCATTAATATGCTCAATCAGTTATTTTTATTAACCCTTTAAATAATAAATAAATCAATGTTCTTCTCATTTTATCACAACTGTAATGTTCAACACAGACATCGCTGCAGAAAACCAGGACTGAGAATAATGAAACATGTATTAATGACTGATGGGGAATTTATGAATGTGAATTGGTGTGGAGACTAATTATGAGTCAGAATATGAACAGTATGTAAGGGTTAAGTGTGCAGTTTACACATATTAGATTAGCTTATTGCAGGTTTAAAAGTTGATATCTTGGCTTAAAAGTAGAAAGAGAAACCAGTTGGAGTATCTATAAAAGAGCAAGTTAGACCATTTCAGGTTGTATCAGTTGCACAACACCGAAATGGATTTTGCTTTAACCATTCCATTCATAATGTACTAACTAAGTCATGTCGTAGCTAAATCCACAGCAGTTCAAACTTTATCTGAAGCTAATAAGAAGCTTCAGCTGTCCAGATGAGTTAAATCAAGTAAATATCTTTCAATGTCACAGTCTTTGTAGTGCTAAAGTCCCTCTTTTTGTTACTATACCTCATAGGCATAGACTTGTGTTTTTTGGCCATGGGTGCCCAAATTAAGTAAATACCACCATGGTGATGAGTGATGATGAGGAAGGCTACTGTCATCTGTCGGACGTGGGCATGATGTAAACGATGAAATGTAATACTGTTCTGCTACAAATTATAAAGGCGTCCACCAGGGGGCAGTGCTAACATACACATTAGCCACAACATCACATTACATCACTCCTGTGTGTGATAGTATAACTGGTAGTGATAACTAAGCAAAAAGATGCCATTTAAAAAAAATGCAATTTAAGACCCAGTCACGCTGAAGAAACTATGTCTCTCGGCTGGCCTGGGAACACCTCGGGATCCCCCGGGAAGAGCTGGACGAAGTGGCTGGGGAGAGGGAAGTCTGGGCTTGTCTGCTAAAGGCTGCTGCCCCCGCGACCCGACCCCGGATAAAGCGGAAGAAGACGGAACGGAACGGAACAAATTATTTATTTATTCATTTGGATTTGCCTTCCCAATAGATGCTCAATATTTTTTCGGGCACACACACAGCTCAACAGGGAAACACTAAGAGGGAGTTTGATGCTAAAAAGACTGTAAATGTGTCAGATATCACCTGATATGACTCACACTGCTGAAGCTCAATAGAAGCTTGACATCTACTTTTAGTGTCTACATGCTTATATATGGACAATATAGTTCTGCAGAGTTGATAATGGGGCAAAAAATACCCAAACTTGAGGACATGTGTCTTACCAACATCCTTGTTGGCCTTCCACAGCAGCTCGGACACAGACAGCTCCTAGATCAGAGAGATGACATTACTCATTAATAAGGACTCAATTCAAAAGTGTATTCATGCAGAGTAGTCTGATGTTTATCTATGCTCTGTCACTTTATCAATAAAAACAGAAATTGCACCATAATGTACCGAAAAGGCTTTAAATTATGGATAAAACCACTACTTTTCCTGAAATACTTACAACTACTTAATTCAATACAACTATATCAAGATTATAATACAATGGTCAATGGCGTTTTTTTGGGTCCATGTAGTTTACTCAAATTTAAAAGGGGATAAAATGTAAAAATAAACGTATAAAACCAAATAAATTATACACAAAATTCTCAATAAAACACCTTATCAACTAGTTTGGTGTGATCTTACATTATAACTTTTTGTATTAAATAATAATTTAATAATATTGAATTTAACCTGGAGAATCGTGTAAATCAGGAACCATTTCAATTTCTTCAAATTAGGTAATTATCTGTAGAAGTACAATAGAAATACACTGTAGGTGGATACAATATTTATATATATATTTTTTTTTGGTTACACCATTTGACATTTTCAGGAGCATTCAGTCTTACTTGTGGTTTTAAAAAAATGGTGTAAATGTCATTTCAAATGATATAAAACCAACAAAAATACAAAATGTACATTTTAACAAACCTGATGCTGCTTTTAAGACATTTTTAAAGATATTTTTGAATTGCTCATCTTGCCAACCCTTATTTGTCACTGACCCATATATATGCAGTAGAAGTCATTTTTTTTACATTGCTGTATTGATACTTTTACTGAAGTACAAGATAAGAGTAGTTGATAAGTTTTTACACCACTGACAACACGTGTTACTCATTTCATCTTCATGTTAAATCTTACTATTAATAACATCTCCACACATACTTAGATATTACACACAGCCTCACCTTCTCTTCAGCCCAGGAGCAGTCGGAGACCACAAGGAGGATCAGGAAACTGAGTGAGCACTTCAGGAAAGCCATGTTACCAGTCTGCAGGTGCACAGTGTTCTGTACTGTACCTGGACCCTGCTGCAGCCCCTTTTTATACAGCTTTCACTGTATCTGTTGACTGCTGAGCGTAAACACCACTTTGCCCGGTTGATAAGATGCAGATTGTCCTGAGAACATGTTGCTGATTCCCACTATAGCTCCCCTATATAAAAATCTGCATGAGGTAGCAAAAAAAGTTCAAAAAAGCTTCCTGCCACCTTGTGAGAGTGTCGGCCTTGAGGACACCTGCCTGCTGGTGTTTATGGATCCTGTGCTGCCTGTTGCATAATGAATAAACTATAATAGTCTCAGTCAAAATGCACACTGAATGGTTTTGGGCCAAAATGCATTTCTCAGGCGGTCTGAGACAGGTCTGCTTTCTGTCCCCAGAGTCAAGACTAACACAGAGAGCCAGCGTTCAGTTGTTTACTTTACAACTGCAAAGTAAACATCTGCTGCAACTCAGTTCTTTTACATTAAGGCTGAAGACTTTTCTGTTTGTTGCTGCCTTTTATTCATTAAAATTTGCACTGCACTGTAACTTTCATTCTCTTGTATTATGTCTTCTAAATTATTTCTGCAATCCATTCAACTCTTTTTAATTGCATTTAAATGTGTCTTTTTTTTCAAACAATGCATTGTTTTTAACATTTTTGTCTTAATGCCTTTACATTTTAGGTAAAGCACTTTTGTTACTGACAGCTTTTATAATCTCACTCAAAATTATGAGAACAGGATTTTTACTTCAAAATTTCAAACATCATCATTGTTCATGAGTATGCTAATGAGTATGAGTAATAAATAAAATATAGATTTTTTTTAAAAGGAATATAAAAATAACAGACAGGTTTTTGCTCTTTTTCACTGAAAGTAAAATAGTTAGTGCTTGATTAGATTTAACTTAAGTTTAGTTTAGTTTGCATAAGTTAAAATTTACACAAAAAAAACCAGACAGATAATGAGAGATTATATGCAGTGAAAGAGAGACAGAAAATCCAAATGATTATTTAAAGAATCCACCTAAAACATGTTAAAATTTCACAATATTACAGAAAATAATATTACCACATTGCACATACTCTTCTTCATTTTCCCATTAATCTATATTAGACTTATCAGTCTAATAATGGTATAAACACCATTAGACATAAATACACCAGTGAAATAATTCACAGTTGCAGACCATTATAGTATTTTATTATTTTATAACAATATATAACAAATACAAATTCAGAGTCTAAGTATTCAGGCTCTGACTTGTGTTTGCATAGCACCTTGTGAACAAAAGTGATATAATCAAAGCAAATTTACTCCTTGCTGATTGTCCAATCACGGCTCAGCAATCATCAGTTAAAAGTCAGTTAAGTAGACAAGAGCGTGTTTTGTTTTTACACTTTTACAAACAAAACATATCAGAGTGACAACAAATGGATTAAACATATGTGCTTTAACATAAATTGCATGCTGACTAGCTTAATGTCCTCATTAGTAACCTTGCATCATTTTCAAAAGCAACATTATTTTGTTGGCAGCTTAGAAAGAGAACTATTTCGACATTTTGAGTATATCCAAGATGCTTCTATGTCAGATTTCAGAGCAATTATATCAGTTTAGTTTAGTTTAGTTACCACTCCAGTAACTCCAGCCAAACCTGTGTTACATAACATTAAATGTGCCAAACTGACCGATTATACCTCATTCTCATATCCCTTACTCTTGTAAAAGTGATGCATACTGTTTGAAAATAGACTAAACCATAAATGTGACCACTGTGATGTTTGTCGAATTATCTAAACTACAGTCTCTTCAATTCGTACATCTGTGCAATCTAATGCAATCCAGCTCTGCTTAAAATTCTACATTTATGAAGTTTTCTCAATTTTTGTTAACATCGTCAAAAAAGGTCAATTATACTGCATGGTGTACCTAATATTTTTCCGGGGTAAGGTCCCTGGTAAGGTCTATTCGGGGGTTCTGGAGAGGAGGGTCCATCAGATAGTCGAACCTCGGATTCAGGAGGAGCAGTGTGGTTTTCGTCCAGGCCATGAAACTGTGGACCAGCTCTATACCCTCTGCAGGATCCTTGAGGGTGCATGGGAGTTTGCCCAACCAGTCCACATGTGTTTTGTGGACTTGGAGAAGGCATTCGACCATGTCCCTTGGGGAGTCCTGTGGGGGGTTCTCCGGGAATCAGGGTCGGACCCCCTGATATGGGCCGTCCGTTCCCTGTATGACCGGTGTCAGAGCTTGGTCCACATTGCCGGTAATAAGTCGGACTTGTCTCCAGTGAGGGTTGGACTCCGCCAGGGCTGCCCTTTGTCACCGATCCTGTTCATAATCTTTATGGACAGGATTCCTAGGCGCAACCAGGGCGTTGAGGGGGCCCGGTTTGGTGACCTCAGGATTGGGTCACTGCTTTTTGCAGATGATGTGGTCCTGTTGGCCTCATCAGACTGTGACCTCCAACTCTCACTGGATCGGTTCGCAGCCTAGTGTGAAGCGGCCGGGATGAGAATCAGCACCTCCAAATCCGAGTCCATGGTCCTCAACCGGAAACGGGTTGAGTGCACTCTCCGGGTCGGGGATGAGATCCTGCCCCAAGTGGAGGAGTTCAAGTACCTCGGGGTCTTGTTCACGAGTGAGGGAAGGATGGAGCGGGAGATCGATAGGCAGATCGGTGCGGCATCTGCAGTAATGCGGACTCTGCACAGATCCGTCGTGGTGAAGAGAGAGCTGAAAGGCGATAATTCTACTCATATTAGCTTCACACCTATGGTCATGAGCTTTAGGTAGTGACCGAAAGAACAAAATCGTGGGTACAAGTGGCCGTAATGATCTTCCTCCGTAGGGTGGCTGGGCTCTCCCTTAGAGATAGGGTGAGAAGCTCAGTTATCCGGAGGGAGCTCGGAGTAGACCCGCTGCTCCTCCGCGTTGAGAGGAGCCAGAAGAGGTGGCTCGGGCATCTAATTAGGATGCCTCCCGGACGCCTCCCTGGTGAGGTGTTCAGGGCGCGTCCCACCGGTAGGAGACCCCGAGGAAGACCCAGGACACGATGGAGAGACTATGTCTCTTGGCTGGCCTGGGAACGCCACGGGATCGCCCAGGAAGAGCTGGAAGTGGAAGTGGCTGGGGAGAGGGAAGTCTGGGCTTCCCAGCTTAGGCTGCTGCCCCCGCGACCCGACCCCAGATAAGCGGAAGATGACGCGCTAGACTTATCAACTTTCTGACAATGTTAACAAAAACTGAAAATGAATAAACTTCATAAATGTACAATTTAAAGCAGAGCTATTGCATTGGGTTGCATTAGATTGCACAGGTGTACCTAATAAAAGAGGCCAGGGAGTGTATGTGTATAATGCTGTCCTTTAATTTCCATGTACTCTACATCAATCATCAGCTGGTTAGGATGCTCACTAGCATTATGTAGCAACAAAGTGCATATTTAAGATGATTAAATGCATATTTAAAGCCTCTCAGCTAGAAACCTTAAAGGAAACCAGCATTAAGTGAGTGTATGCTGTACTGTTTTCGGTATATTCTACATATGTATGTGGTTGAAGTTTATTTGGTTTGGTTTGGTTTATTTGGTAGTTTTATAACGTTGTTCAAGCCACTAGAGCTGAGAATAAGTAGGGGCATAGGTTTCTATAACTGTAGATATCTTCCTGGACATATGTATATTACACAGGTCTCACAAGGAGCGAGTAAGGGCGGATGGCCTTTTCTACAATCTCCTGCTCCTCATGCTTTGACAATTGTTTCGAGAGGGGAACCAGCCAGTATTTACCATTGTTGTGTTTCTCTCTGTATTTGGGGTTGATTCGATTCTGCATAAGCACCTCGTAGTCCTTCATTTTGTAGGTGAATTTTTTGATGTAGGGGACCGCCTCAGAGATATATGGGGTGGAGTAAATCCCCCTGCCGTATTTCTGTCCTGTTCCTGGCTGTGAAAGTAAATGGCATGTTATCATATGGCCACTTCATTGGATTTGATGATGATTATAATGATAAAAGAGATTAAATTAACCTCATATTTTGATACGATAATGCCATTAGCGCCTGGCTTTGATGTCCCGTGGTAGGAAACAGGCCACTCCCCACTCTTTGAGCTTGTGCCACTCCTATAGCCTCGCTCCCCGAGCCAGGCGTTTCCGTCTGGGTATTCATCCAGAACCTGAGATGAGACCAAAAATAAGGGGTTACTATTTAGTCTAAACCCATTGTGGATTTGTGAAAAAAAGCAATTGCCTGCACTTACTCCATTTCTCCACTCGGATGAGCACATTTTAGCTGAGCACTTAGATTTTGTGAATGTAGTAAAAAAGATGGGTTTGTAGTGGGCGAAGCTTTGTAAATGCAGTGTCTAAAACTGCTGTAATACTGTAGTTAACGTATTACAGTAACAGTACTGCAGTATTATGAGTGATGTAGTATGCAGTATTACAGTTAAAGTAGTGATATATTATTATATATGACATCATTAGATTATTAATAGTGAACCATCAGTGTTAGAGCAGCATGTTACTGTTGTAGCTGCTGGAGGTGGAGCTAGTTTACACTACTTTATATACAGTTAGCTAGTTTATACTACTTTATATACAGTTAGCTAGTTTACACTACTTTATATACAGTTAGCTAGCTTACACTACTTTATATACAGTTAGCTAGTTTACACTACTTTATATACAGTTAGCTAGTTTAGTCCAGTGGTTCCCAACCTAGGGGTGGGGCCCCTCCAAAGGGTCAGCAGATAAATGTGAGAGGGGGGGATTAATAATTTCTCTAATCTTTGATTTTGGTGAAATATTGGATCATTTGAACATTTATGGAAATGAAACCATGTGAGAAGTTTAAAAGGAAAAATCACTATTTGTCCTTGAGTGCAGTAACTGAATACATGCTCTTGGTTACTTTCCATCACTGAATTAAACCATTGTCATACTCACCTTCAGAGCGTAACGTTTCCAACCGCAGGGGCGTTCGTACACTTCGCCACCTCTGTAATAAGTCTCTGTGTCTTTCAAATCACTGAAGTCATAGTCATAATCAGGATCGAAGAATTTATGCTCATCAAGGATGTGTTCACGTACAGAAGAAGAAGAGGAGCTGCAGAAAAGAGCGCAGTGAGCAGCAGAGACCAAAAATCCCTACTTCGTGTATTTAAAAAAGGGCATAAAAGATATTTTAGAAAGATAAATAGAAAAAGAAAAATGCAAGTTGTGTCCCAATATCCTGCACTGTTACACACTATGAGAAAGTTCATGACATGATAGATTCCTCAAAGGAGAACACAGAACAAATATAGTATATATGCTGTTTTAGACAAAAAAAGATCTAAAAAAAAAGTCTAATTTAAGTTGGAATTTAAGTATACATTGAACTTGTTTGTAAACAGTTGCTCGTTTCCACATCCAACAGTTATGGAGCAACATTATCCTTCATTTGGAGTTATGTGTCTGTCCACCCAGTGAATGAAAGATCAATATTCACCCTTAGTTAGCTCTGTTTTTGCTCTTTACCAAATCCTGAGGTCTATACCAGCCACTGTTTCTCCTTTCGACTGGTGGCATATTCATTAACCCAGTCTCAGATCTATACAGGGGTATTGTCAGTTTGTGACGTCCAGCATTACATTGTGGTGCAGTGGCAGAGTTGTTCCAATTTTCAAACAGTCTGCAACCGTGGGAAAAGAGATTGATGGCTGTGATTGGGATATATCAGCCCAAACCCGTCTACTGGGGTTGGTGCCTAAGCTAGCATGCTTAGCCCCACAATCTTAACTACACTCAAAATTGCTAACAAGATAACATTAGCTGAGGCCTCATTTTTCTCTAAAGAAACCATGATCTCATTCTACTTCACATAATGAGGAGTTTTTTTTTCCTCCAAAGCACCAACAGCCTATCATTTCCAAAAAGGGAATCATGAGCACATAATGAAAATGACATCATTGATCCAACTTATGTCCCTGATATGAAGAAAGGTCATCATAGGAGGACACACGTTACTCATATAGGACTCTGAGACTCTGCCAAACACATGACACTGAGCCTTGATACCAGTCTGTATGAAAGACTCTCCACAGCGGTCTCTCTCTCTCTCTCTATCTCAGGTGTCATTTTGTCGTGCTGTCCAGTCATGTACAGTAGTAGCAATTGAACTAAGGAGCTCAGTAGAATAAATTTTCCCTGAACTATGTCCCTGATCGCAATCAGGGCTGTGCTCACATCTTTTTCAAGACATGTCATGGTCCGTAGTCGCTCAGCAAAAGGCCATTTCATTTTTCAACCTGCTGCAAATAGATGAACTGATAAACAGACTAGACTGCACCCAACTAGCCACAGTTTGCCCATATGATATGACCAATACTTAATCAAATTGTACCTTTATCAGAACTATCCATTTGAACTATCCATTTGCTTTGTTACATTGTTTTGAAAAGTGCTATATAAATAAAGTTATTATTATTAAATTAAAACATGCAAACTGAGAATAAGGAGACAACACAAATAGCATCACAATAGTATTTCTAGTATAATAATACATTTCATTAATAAGATTTTAAGTGTAAAAAGTACACAGTGATATGCAAGTATGAGATGAGTGAGATGCAAGTTTGTTATGTATTCATAAGCACTTGAATTGGGGTGGCGCCCAAAAAGCGAGAGAGGGCAGGCTCAATTTGCGGCAGCGGCACTTTCCGCGGCATTTCTTGCGGCACCCAGAGATGCCGCAGCTAGATGTCGCTTGTAGGCACTTTCCGTGGCATTTTTTGCGGCATTTTCTGCGGCATTTCTTGCGGCACCCACAGATGCCGCAACTAGATGTCGGTAGTAGGCACTTTACGCGGCAATGATTTCATGACTGTGGCATGGTTTTAGGCTTTAGATGGCAATTTACAGACATGTCAACGTTAGAAAATAATTATGTTTTGATGCCACACATGTTAAACGTAGCCTAAAGAATACATATAGAATGGTTGCCATGTTTGGGTTTCCCTGTCCTCATCTTTCTTTATCCACTATAACTAAAATGGACGTGTGCTAAGGCAATACTTACAATAAGATTTGTGACACTTTATGACACAATGAGACTGCGTCACATTTTTAACATCAGCTTTTTAGGCAATTGGTCTATAATACTGATAAACGGATTTGTGTATTTTTGTTATAGTGTTGGAGATATGTGACATAATAAGAGGCAAGGCCTACTAAAATAGCCTATACTTAATTTTTATGAGAGATTTTTTTTTAATTATGGAAAATTGTGTATAAAACCGCATTTTTAAATATCATAACCTACTTTGGAGAGTTACCTGTCACACCTGGCAACCCGAGAGCGTGTCAAATCATTTTGACGACTGCCCACTCATTTGTCACATCAGCGTACGACTGTCAGTCCTGTATTTCAAATCCCTAAAGAGACATTGACGACTGGAGAAACATAGGTAAGTCATAATCAATTTAGTCAAATGTGTGCCTTGATTTTAGTTGTATAATTTAAAGCGTCTGCTATTTCCACTCAAGTAATTTGACAATTAAAATAATACCACAACTACAGCATAATGAAAACGTGACTTCACTCTATTTATTGTTATTTGGTTTTTAGGTTTTGATCCGGTGGTTGCAAACAAGCAGCAACATGTGCCGATATCGAGCTGAAAAAGTGCTTCAGGAGTGCTCAACTACCTGGGAAGAGCAAAGGTACACAACTTATTTGCAGTGTGGGTGTAGATGCCAAATTTGTGCCAGTAAATAATTTATGGCGCTAGTTGTGGCATAAAGTGGTTTTGCATCAATACACTTAACCTATATAATTTCTTTTTTATTTTCCAGTGCTGAAGATATGATAACAGCAGACACAGAGGAAGAGGTAACAAGTTACTATTTCTGCACCTAACAAAAGAGCTTTACATATTGGCTCTCAGAAAGTACTGCTGCATCTTATTGTGAAATGAAAAAGTAATTTTGTATTACAGGTTTATGTTATAGCCCACTTAACTTGATCAGTAGTGAGTGCTGATTGGGGGAAGCCATACAGCACATTTAGAGACACCATATATCAAAAATATTAAATGTCACAGATATCTAAACATTTTGCCAGATCCATTATTGTATATTGTAAAAGTGGATCTAAACAAATACAAAATTGGTAGATGAAATCCATACATCTATCTGCTGTTGCTTATCCGGAAAAAGATCACAATGGTAACTTATTGGAAATTGAGATATTCATCACCTCAGCAACACCTTACAGGTCCTCCTTATTACGTACAAGTTATGAACTAGGCTCTATTGGTTAATGGTGTGCAATTAAAAAATTCAAAATTTTAACCCTATTTGAGAATGACATCCATACCTGGACCATGTTTTCATCTTCACTGCAGCAAAATGTGTTTCTCCGCGATGTTGTGGCAGCTGCAGACTGGTGCAAAAAGAGATCCTTTGAAGGACAATTGAAACTGCCAGCGGTTCTTTCAATGGACAACAAAGAAAAAAAGGACCTGCTGGAGGAACTGAAAGTGTGGAACGAGGACTACGACGAATGTTCTCCAGCAGAACACCTCACATTTGTGTTTGGAAAAAAGACCGAATATGACACTTTCAATCAAGAATTGATAGATAAAATGGACTTGAAAGTGTGGGCTAGATTTGAAGATTAATGTGCTTTATGCACACATCCACTACTTACTGAATTTCAGCCTGCTCCTGGTTTCCCGTCCTACAAACGGATTAATCCAGGTGTGTCTGACCAAAAGTTGAGGTCAGACACACCTGGATTAATCCGTTTGTCCAATAATGTAGGACGGGAAACCAGGAGCAGGCTGAAATTCAGTAAGTAGTGGATGTGTGCATATAGCTCTCTCTCTCTCTCTCTCTCTCTCTCTCTCTCTCTCTCTCTCTCTCTCTCTCTCTCACACACACACACACACACACACACAACCTTGTTCAATTGTTGTGTTTGTTTCTTTTTGTTAATAAATTTTTATGGAAAACATTGCAAGGCTATTAATTGAAATCATAAAAATGTAATTTCAAGGGTTGAATTCATCAAAATTACGTATGCTTAAAGTTAGGAACAGGGCAGAAATGAAGAGAATTATTAAAAATAATAATAAATAAACAGCAGAACAAATCTATTAATCTGTTTGGCTATAATTTTGAGATGTTTCGTGGTTGATGGTTTATCTGGACAAATTGTAGTAGGCTATAATTTGGATATCATTGCTAAATACTTCCTCAGGTTTCCCCGAAATTCAAACTAATAGCCTATCCCGCACTTAGGCTATTATCATCTGCCCCGTCCCCCTACGTGTTCCTCCATGCTCCAGCACATGGTGACACAAGCATTATCCCCCGGCACACAGCGGCTTGCCGTATCACATAATTGCACCCAGCAGCCGCGGCATCTCTGGGTGCTGCAAAAAATGCCACGGAAAGTGCCGCAAAAAATGCCACAGAAAGTGCCTACTAGCGACATCTAGCCGCGGCATCTGTGGGTGCCGCAAGAAATGCCGCAAAAAATGCCACGGAAAGTGCCTACTAGCGACATCTAGCTGCGGCATCTCTGGGTGCCGCAAGAAATGCCGCGGAAAGTGCCGCTGCCGGCGGCAGCCAGCGGCACTTTCTGCGGCATCTCTGGGTGCCGCAAGAAATGCCGCGGAAGATGCCGCTGCCGGCGGCAGCCAGCGGCACTTTCTGCGGCATCTCTGGGTGCCGCAAGAAATGCCGCGGAAGATGCCGCTGCCGCAAATTGAGCCAGCCCCTACTGCAAAAAGCTGCCCAAAGTAAACATCTGTTTGTAGTGACGTTGGGCTTTCCACTAATATACTTTATACAAAGCTTGAGGTTTAAGTTATTGTTACAAACTTTACAACCATTATTAAGAACATGTCTTATTCAGTTTTACCCTGCGAGCATCGGGATGAAGTCAGTGACGGTCATGGTGGGCGCACCCAGCGCCACTCCAAGTCCAGAGAGAAGCCCTGAAAATAACCCTCCTACATGCTGAGACGATCCTGCTCTTTCTTGCGCTTGTAAAGATGTCACTCTGATATTGCATATAGCAGAGAGCGCTTGAAGAGCTAGATCCCGGTCAGACATCTTGATACTTGTTCAGTTAATAAATGAAGTACAGTAGGCTTCTGTTCCGGTTGTGTTCTATCCGTGGTACTGTATGAAGATTCACGGGGTTTCTTTTACTTGCATCTCCCTGCGTCCAAGTCCCTCCCCCCTCGGATACATGGATAGACGCTAGGAGACGAGGACATATGATTTTAGAGACATAAGACGTTTCGTCTGAGGTGTCCCAAGCCTGCAATCACAGCTGGATCGGCTGTTATTCAGCTGTAGAAACTTTTAAAGAGTTTGTGTCTGTACATAGGTGCACTGTCTGGATACTAATAAAGGTGCGCAGTTATTTCTAATAGAGCTTTTTATACTATATTGTAGACTACCTGTTTGGCAAACACCTGTAGCCTACATGGATTTTAATAAAAACAACCTGAATTATTGTTGTGTAGTCTAGTGTGTCCTGCTCTGTATTCTGATTATGAATACATTATTTAATAACCCAGAATATGATCAGAACTGTAAACTCATATCAAACCCAACGATCAGGAATTTTCAGCCTCACATGGAAATGAGGACATTAAAAGACTTGAGATGCACCCCATGTGCGTCTGTGATTGATTGCAGGAGTGGAGACTGGTGTGCATGTTTCAAGCCACAAGCTGCCAACAATCATGATTAGTCCTGCATACCTGGTTCAGCCTACACCTCATTACCAGATCGTCTACACTGTTAATACAGACGCTTGTTGGCTTTTTTGTTTTAAGTATTCTGTTAGTAATCACCCTTTTCTAAAAACCTGCTTCTCTATGCTTACAGTTTACCTCCACAGTCCCAGTCCTGGGTTTTAGCTCTTGCAGTAAAACTCTTTTAAAACCCAGTCACAGTCTCCGGCCTCAGTGATCTGCGCTTGGGTTAAGCCCCATAACACACTTCTTATATACAGTCTATGATAACACACAGTGCAAAACGGAGTTTACATATTAAAACAGAACAGCCCACCAGGAAATACCAGGTTACACAATCATACTGTCCATTACACAAACTGCCATTTACACTTTATAAATAGATCTTTCTCTGAGGGGAAAGCAGCAGGTCTTTGCCGGGAAATCACATGTCTTATAATTCACAGTGACCTCAGTCGTCCAAGTGAAAGTGAAAGTAGGAAAGGAAAAGGGAAAAACACAGTCCACCAAAAAACACATTCCTCATCTACAGCTAGGCCTACATAAAGCAGTCCCTCCTCTTGAAACGTTTTAAAGTAAAAGTTTGGCAATCACTTCACTTTTACTCCTGCATGCCCTTCAATATAATGTTAAAGATTTATTTCACATATAAAAATGTAAATATATATATACTTTTTCAGGACAATACATATCACTAAGAAAATGTAAATAGCTTTTCCTGCTCTGGACATAAATTACATTAATTAGTATTAGGCTGCATATAACTAGTTTCTATTTTCTCTTAAGACTGCTCTTAAACCTGCAATAACTGATTCTGACCACTTGAGGGCAGCAGGAACATTATCTTTGACTGAAGTTGATCTATTGAACTTAGTCATTAACACAGTGTCTATTTGGTTAATTTAAATCCAATATTCACTCTCTTTTAGCTCTGTTTTTGCTCTCTACCAACTCCTTGTGACCTTTCTCAATCTCTTAGACCTCTCTTATCAGAAGACCATAAGGACGGATGGCCCTTTCTACAATCCTCTGCTCCTCTACAGGTGAGATTGACTTCAGGATGGGGACCAGCCAGTACTTGCCTTTGTTGTGTTTCTGTCTGTACTTGGGGTTGATTCGATTCTGCAGAATCGTTTTGTATCTCTTGCCCGTCTTGTTGGAAGTGAATGTTCTGGCATACTGGGTCGCCTCAGAAATGTATGGGGTTGAGTAAATCCCTCTGCCATACATCTGACGTGGGCCTGGCTGTTGAATTCAAGAATGAGATTTGATCAACTTTGAACAATTTACTGTAATATTATCTTTGACACTTAAAGTAAACCACTAGCGTTAGGAGAAATAAATGTGAGTTTCCTAAGATAAACCTAAAGGTAGAGTCCATACAACATTTATATATAAGCAGTGTAAAAACATTTAATAAGTTGTTAATGATATATATATACATATACATATATATATATATATATATATATATATATATATATATATAATAAGATAATCATTTATTAGTCCCACAGTGGGGAAATGTACATTATTGTAGCAGCAAGTAGATAGCAAAAAATAGAAAGAGCATTAATAGAAAGAATAAAGAACAATAATAATAATTAAGTACAGTCTCAATCCTGGGTTCCAGCTCCTGCCCCAATTTCCCAGCTATCTCCTTGCAATAAAACTCTGTTTGTTCTGAGCTTGGGTTAAGCCCCATAACACACAGTGCAAAGCTGAGTTTACATATTAAAACAGAACAGCCCACCATGAAATACCAGGTTACACAGTCATAGTATCCATTACACAAACTGCCATTTACTAGACCTTTCTCTGAGGGGAAAGCAGCAGGTCTCTGCCGGGAAATCACATGTCTTATAATTAACTGTGACTTCAGTCGTCCAAGTGAAAGTGAAAGTAGAAAAGGAAAAGGGAAAAACATTGTCCACCAAAAAACACATTCCTTATCTACAGCTATATAAAGCAGTCCCTCCTCTTGAAATGTTTTAAAGTGAAAGTTTGGCAATCACTTCAATTTTACTCACTTTAACTCCTGCATGCTCTTCAATATAATGTTAAAGATTTATTTCACATGTAAAAATGTAAATATATATATACTTTTTCATTTTTTCAATACATATCACTAAGAAAATGTAAATAGCTTTTCCTGCTCTGGACATATATTTGATTAATTAGTATTACATAGCCTATAATTAGTTTCTATTTCTTCTTAAGACTGCTTTTAAACCTGCAATAACTGATTTTGACCACTTGAGGGCAGCAGGAACATTATCTTTGACTGAAGTTGATCTATTGAACTTAGTCATTAACACAGTGTCTATTTGGTTAAATCCAATATTCACTCTCTTTTAGCTCTGTTTTTGCTCTCTACCAACTCCTTGGGCAAATATATGGCTTTTTAGCTTCTAAATGCTCCACTATGTTAACAACCATCTAGTCTCAACTCAACTCAACTTTATTTATATAGCACTTTAAAACAACCACAGCTGAAACAAAGTGCTGTACATAAATAGATAAAACAATTAACAGGAAATAAATACTAAAATAATTGTTTTATTGTTTTTAAAACAAATTAAAAACAATAAAACAATAACTAAAAAACAAACAAACTATAAAACACTAAAACAGGAGCAGAGTCTCATGCACGGTTGAATACCCGATAATAAAAATGGGTTTTAAGACGAGTTTTAAAAATGAGTTTTTAACTGTGTCTGTTTGCTGTTTGGTGCTGTGTAGGTGTTGTACAATGGCTTTTTACAGCTTTTTCTCAGCAAATATCTGCCTACAGTGGCCAAAAACGAGGAAAAACAATCTTGTTTAGATTGTCAACTTCATCCTCTAGCTTAGCAACATGCTATGGTACATGATGAGACATTATAGTCCTGGCAGTTATAGTAGCCTAAGTCATATCTCTGGTTTTCTAAGCAACTAAGTGGAGGGAAGCAAAGGCCTCCAGCAAAATCAGTCTTTTGACACAATCCTAAAAGATAAGTTAGTTTCTGTATTTCAGCTGTATTTCACATGACCTGTTTTTTGCTAAATACAAAAGCATTAAAGGACAATGTAATGTTTGCATCCTCTTTGTTACGGATAGACACTGATCACAACTTCCTTTAATGGCTTGTTTAAAAAAATGGAATAAGACAAAAGACCAGAAGCAAAGTGTTTATTTCAAACTTCCATTCAGGATACATTGTTTATTACTTTCCCAAATTAATCTTTATATGAAAATACATTTAGTTTGGAGTACTTTATGCTCCAAAGACAACACATCCTCTGTTTAAAAAAAAGAATACAGCTCAGGAAAATAAGTGGTCAAATTTTTTGGGTTATCTTGTGACCTTTCTCAATCTCTTAGACCTCTCTTATCAGAAGACCATAAGGACGGATGGCCCTTTCTACCATCCTCTGCTCCTCTACAGGTGAGATTCCCTCTGGGATGGGGACCAGCCAGTACTTGCCCTTGTTGTGTTTCTGTCTGTACTCGGGGTTTATTCGATTCTGCAGAATCGCTTGGTACCTCTTGCCCGTCTTGTTGGAAGTGAATGTTTTGGCATACCGGGTCGCCTCAGAAATGTATGGGGTTGAGTAAATCCCTCTGCCATACCTCTGACGTGGGCCTGGCTGTTGAATTCAAGAATGAGAATTGATCAACGTTGAACAATTTACTGTAATATTATCTTTGACACTTAAATTAAACCACTAGCGTTAGTTTCCTAACAGTTTCCTAAGATAAATCTAAAGGTAGAGTCCATACAACATTTATATATAAGCAGTGTAAAAACATTTAATAAGTTGTTGATAATATAAGATAATCATTTATTAGTCCCACAGTGGGGAAATGTACATTATTGCAGCAGCAAGTGGATAGCAAACAATAGAAAGAGCATCAATAGAAAGAATAAAAACAATAATAATAATTAAGTACACAAGCAATATAAAGACAAATTAGTAAGAAATATGAACCAGAGGTGACTGTCTCAAAACCCTGGCACATATATCCAAAACAATAAATAGATAGCATGAGTTGTACCGTAATTTACATTTTTTCATTAAATAAATGTAATGTGTAACGCAGGCAATGGCAGGGTAAGTAACATGAATATGTTACATCTTATTGCATTAACACCAGAAGTAATGACAAACCTTGAAGTATCCCTCAACGATGCCTTCAGCACCTTTCTTTGAGGTCCCATGGTAGGACACAGGCCACTCCCCTGGCACCGACTGGGTGCTGCGGAATCTGGTTCCTAGCCAGGCATTTCCATCATACTTATCCAGCACCTGTGACAAGATAATTACATGTGATCTATTATGCTGCTATTTGCATCTACATTTTTTATTCTGGGACTTCACTAGAGAAGCTTTATGTTATTCACAGTTCAGAAAACCCTTATTTATCTTATTCTGGCCCTTTATGCCCCTCAGACAGTTCAGCCTCTGTCTGTAACAGACAGTCTTAGCTCCTGTCTCCTAATGAACCCACACTTTTTGATTGGCCAGTTTTCCAGAGGCCTGCTATGGGGCAGCTGTATCAGAGTCATTTTACTTGTGAACTTGTTTGACAAGGGCTTGAACAACATTCAGGCCTTGAATGTAATGGGTGTTCATTCATATGTTAAAGTTCCACACTGCAGGTTTAATACAGTAGGTCAATTCATTGTTGGTTTGGCTCTGCACATGAGATTTGTTGACAGTAGAATATCACCACAACAAATTACAACTTGATGCTGATAGTTAAATCAAGACAAAGGCAAATTTACCTTCAGGGCAAAACGGGACCAACCACACGGGCGTTCATACACCTCCCCTCCTCTGTGATAAGTCTCTGTGTCTCTCAGCGAGGTGTAATCACAGTCGAATTGAGGGTCAAAGAATTCAGCCTCATCAATGATGTGATTTGGACCTGTTGGTTTATCTACAACAGCACTCTGCTGCACATAGGAGAAACCTCCTGCTATTTCTCCACCTTGCAGGGTGCATTGCATGTGAGCAAAGTTGGATCTTGACACCTGGCTGTCATGTTAAGAGAGGAAATACAAATTTAAAGCATATTAGTGGTCTCTTCCTGTAGTCATTCACAACCGTGTGTTCAAATCACATTCTGCAAATAGTACATTTACAAACTCTCTCATGACTGTTGAGTAAAATTGGTTTAAAACCCTGGTTTGTAATATTTTCAACAAAAATCCCATCTCTAGTAATTACCTGGTTTCATCTGCATCCAACACTGTAGGGATGAAACCCTTGATGAGCAGTTGCTGCTGAGAGGCTCCTCGTGATCCTTGTTTTTGGAGAGATGTAACACTGGCATTGCAGAATTTGCTCAAAGCTTCTAGTGCAACTTCTCTATCCATCTTGACAATACGTTATAGTATCAAAAAAGTAAGAAAACGTCTTTGAAATAAAGGTGAAGTCTTCTTGCTGGGTGCAAAAGGAAATGCAATGTGCTAAATGAGGAAGTAAAGGTCATATTTATAAACGGATGCCTCCTGACATCATAGGATCTGGTGATCAACAGGTTTAACTTGTTATTACTATTACTGGCAGGTGCTGCAGTAAAACAAAGACAGCATAAGTAATTATATAATTACACAGCAGATATATTGTATTTTATCTAATTCATTTAAAACATTTAATTTGTCTTATATCATAGTGTATTCCACTACATGTGTCAGAGTATATAGACACACATACATGTACACATATTTTTACTTTTATGATTTGCCATGTAACCACACAAATATTTCTTTTTCTTTTTGTTAAGGTGACCAAATTTGGTTTGTTTTATTATTTGTTTTTGTTGTCTTATTTTGTTTTCTGTTTTTGGACATGTTTTCTGTATCTTGTTTTCCTCTCTTCTCTTCCAAATAATCAGTCTGTATAAAATTTTGAAAAAGAAAAAAAAAAGCATAATTTAAGAGTAAATTGTGTTTTTACCCTTCTGGTAAATCAGTGTGTCCACGCACACACTGATTTTAAGGAATATGTGAGAGCTAAAACCAAAACCAAAATTTCAGAATTGTATTTCTGTTTGATTATCCGGTACATTCAGAGGTGCTGGCAAAACCCCCCCCAAAAAAGTCACTCCAGAGCTGCTATAATACAGCAATAAAGCACACTGTAGTTCCTGCAACCTGTAAAGGTCTTATCTATAAATGGTCTGACTGTCACTTTCATTTCTGATGAAACGGTGAAAGAATTTTCTCACACACACAGAGAGACACACATATTACTACTCTAGTGCCGAGCGTCAACTCAGCTTGGGTGTCATCCAAAGTTTTAATGTTTTTAATATGAAATTCATTATTTGTGTTATAATCCCTCAGCACAAAATATACAATACTGTCTAAGGAAAGACAAAGTGGGAAAGACGGTTAGTGTAGTGATGATTATAGTAATACGCTCAGTCTGGTGCTTTTTCTGTGTTTGTCACCTGGTGTGTCGGCCAGAACAACACTTTCAACGTATCAATTTCACACTTATGCAGTAATATGCATAATGTTAATCTAATGTAAAGAATAATCAGGAGTGAAATGAATAGCAGTACAGATACCAACAATTAACACTGGCCACTTTGTGTTTTATCTTAACCATAAAACACTCTTAACCAATGGCAGTTAATAAATGTATGAACATGTTTCGATCACGACATGCCATATTTCTTATCTGACATACTAAATCAGGTAAGCCGAGTTGAGCTGAGAGGTGAGCACACAGGTGAGCCAAGTGCCATGAACTTTTGTGCATGAAACAGGAAATATTTGCCTAGTGATCAAATGGCAAGCATCTAAGTACAGAGATGTTATCTATAACTGGGTGAACACAATTAAATACAATACCACAAGTCATACAGCAGATAAATATTCACTGTCTTTCAGTCACGCAGAGATGACACTGATAATGAAAGTTATTGAACTGCACAACCACAGCTGTCTACCATTCAACCAACCCACTCAACACAGAGTTGAACTGGGTGACATCAGTTACATCCCACCACCATCACTGGCTCACACGATAGGAGCAGCAGTAATGAGTAAATATATATACGAAACAGTACATTAGACATATAAACACCACAGGGGAGTTTATTGGACCTTCTGACATATAATTAAAAAAAAAAAATTAAATAACACTTTACTAACTACATAACTAAACTAATAGAAACATATTGAATACAACATTCAAACATTTCAAATGAACAATAACATACAGAACAGAACATTTTTAAGCACTTAAAGGTCCTGCATAGAGCTCATATCATCCAAGCATGAAATAAAATAAAATAATAATAATAAAATAAAATGCATTTCAATGTAGGAAAAAAGCTTGAATTGACAAACCATATAGCCATATAGCATGTTTTAAGAAGTAGTAGTGAGTAGTTATGTTATTTGATTAGATTTATGTGTGTGCATCATAATCTGTTGACCATGCCATGAAATGCTGATTTAATGAATATCATTGACCTTTGATGGAACATCATGTATGTTATAGTCTACTGATTAACTATTGTCCTGATTGTATACACGTGATGACGTGCCTATTGTGATGACATTGTTCTGTTGATAGAACAATGTCTTCCTTTCTATGATAATGTATTGTATATAATCTGACTGTTTCCTCTGCTCGGGGCTCGCTTTTTCATCTCAGAAGGGACTTAACAGAGATTACTGATTCAGCCGTCCTGGGTCGCCAACCTGGATCTGGGTCGCTGGAATCTGAAGACACATAAGGAATTACTGTTGAGTCCCTTCCACCTCGGTATAGGACTTTGAAGCAGGCAGCAGGAGAACAGAACAACTGCCAGGGGTGTACACAAACATTTGATGAACAGTTTGTTACTTTCTGTTGTTTGGTCAATTACGTTGCAAAAACGAACATGATGGCGAATTGATAAAGCTTATAGTTAGGGCTCTTAGAGCTCTTAGCTTATGCTGCTATAGGCTTAGACTGCCAGGGGACTCCCATGATGCACTGAGCTCCTCTCTCCTCCTCCCTCCAAGTGATCTGCGCTTGGGTTAAGCCCCATAACACACAGTGCAAAGCTGAGTTTACATAACCTATATTAAAACAGAACAGCCCACCAGGAAATATCAGGTTACATAATCATACTGTCCATTACACAAACTGCCATTTACAATACACTTAATACATAGATCTTTCTCTGAGGGGAAAGCAGCAGGTTTCTGCCGGGAAATCACGTCTTATAATTCACAGTGACCTCAGTCGTCCAAGTGAAAGTAGAAAAGGAAAAGGGAAAAACATCATCCACCAAAAAACACATTCCTTATCTACAGCTATATAAAGCGGTCCCTCCTCTTGAAATGTTTTAAAGTAAAAGTTTGGCAATCACTTCAATTTTACTCACTTTTACTCCTGCATGCTCTTCAATATAATGTTAAAGATTTATTTCACATGTAAAAATGTAAATATATATATACTTTTTCAGAACAATACATATCACTAAGAAAATGTAAATAGCTTTTCCTGCTCTGGACATATATTTGATTAATTAGTATTACATAGCCTATAATTAGTTTCTATTTCCTCTTAAGACCGCTCTTAAACCTGCAATAACTGATTCTAACCACTTGAGGGCAGCAGGAACATTATCTTTGACTGAAGTTGATATATTGAACTTATTCATTAACACAGTGTGTATTTGGTTAAATCCAATATTCACTCTCTTTTAGCTCTGTTTTTGCTCTCTACCAACTCCTTGGGCAAATATATGGCTTTTTAGCTTCTAAATGCTCCACTATGTTAACAACCATCTAGTCTCAACTCAACTCAACTTTATTTATATAGCACTTTAAAACAACCACAGCTGAAACAAAGTGCTGTACATGAATAGATAAAACAATTAACAGGAAATAAATACTAAAATAATTGTTTTATTGTTTTTAAAACAAATTAAAAACAATACAACAATAACTAAAAAACAAACAAACCATAAAACACTAAAACAGGAGCAGAGTCTCATGCACGGTTGAATACCCAATAATAAAAATGGGTTTTAAGACGAGTTTTAAAAATGAGTTTTAAACTATGTCTGTTTGCTGTTTGGTGCTGTGTAGGTGTTGTACAATGGCTTTTTACAGCTTTTTCCCAGCAAATATCTACCTACAGTGGCCAAAAACGAGGAAAAACACTCTTGTTTAGATTGTCAACTTCATCCTCTAGCTTAGCAACATGCTATGGTACATGATGAGACATTATAGTCCTGGCAGTTATAGTAGCCTAAGTCATATCTCTGGTTTTCTAAGCAACTAAGTGGAGGGAAGCAAAGGCCTCCAGCAAAATCAGAAGTCTTTTGACACGATCCTAAAAGATAAGTTAGTTTCTGTATTTCAGCTGTATTTCACATGACCTGTTTTTTGCTAAATACAAAAGCATTAAAGGACAATGTAATGTTTGCATCCTCTTTGTTACGGATAGACACTGATCACAACTTCCTTTAATGGCTTGTTTAAAAAAAATGGAATAAGACAAGAGACCAGAAGCAAAGTGTTTATTTCAAACTTCCATTCAGGATACATGGTTTATTACTTTCCCAAATTAATCTTTATATGAAAATACATTTAGCTTGGAGTACTTTCTGCTCCAAAGACAACACAATAACATTTTTTTGTGTTATCTTGTGACCTTTCTCAATCTCTTAGACCTCTCTTATCAGAAGACCATAAGGACGGATGGCCCTTTCTACAATCTTCTGCTCTTCTGCAGGTGAGGTTCCCTCTGGGAAGGGGACCAGCCAGTACTTGCCCTTGTTGTGTTTCCGTCTGTACTCGGGGTTGATTCGATTCTGCAGAATCGTTTGGTACGTCGTCTTGTTGTAAGTGAATGTTTTGGCATACCGGGTCGCCTCAGAAATGTATGGGGTTGAGTAAATCCCTCTGCCAAACTTCTCACGTGGGCCTGGCTGTTGAATTCAAGAATGAGAATTGATCAACTTTGAACAATTTACTGTAATATTGTCTTTGACACTTAAATTAAACCACTAGCATTTGCAGGAATAAATGTGAGTTTCCTAAGATAAATCTAAAGGTAGAGTCCATACAACATCTATATATAAGCAGTGTAAAAATATTTAATAAGTTGTTAATAAAATAAGATAATCATTTATTAGTCCCACAGTGGGGAAATTGACATTATTGCAGCAGCAAGTGGATAGCAAAAAATAGAAAGAGCATCAATTGAAAGAATAAAGAATAATAATAATAATTAAGTACACAAGCAATATAAAGACAAATTAGTAAGACATATGAACCAGAGGTGACTGTCTCAAAACCCTGGCACATATATCCAAAACAATAAATAGATAGCATTTGTTGTACCGTAATTAAATGTTTTCATTAAATAAATGTAATGTGTAACACAGGCAGTGGCAGGGTAAGTAACATGAATATGTTACATCTTATTGCATTAACACCAGAAGTGATGACAAACCTTGAAGTATCCCTCAACGATGCCTTCAGCACCTTTCTTTGAGGTCCCATGGTAGGACACAGGCCACTCCCCTGGCACCGACTGGGTGCTGCGGAATCTGGTTCCTAGCCAGGCATTTCCATCATACTTATCCAGCACCTGTGACAAGATAATTACATGTGATCTATTATGCTGCTATTTGCATCTACATTTTTTATTCTGGGACTTCACTAGAGAAGCTTTATGTTATTCACAGTTCAGAAAACCCTTATTTATCTTATTCTGGCCCTTTATGCCCCTCAGACAGTTCAGCCTCTGTCTGTAACAGACAGTCTTAGCTCCTGTCTCCCTAATGAACCCACACTTTTTGATTGGCCAGTTTTCCAGAAGCCTGCTGAGGGGCAGCTGTATCAGATACCCCTTTTCCACCAAAGCAGTTCTAGTGCCGGTGCTGGGCTGGTGCTGGTTCACAGTCGGTTCAACTGTGAACCAGTTGAGAACCAATTTGCTTTTCCTTTGTACAGCTGTTGCTCCTGGGTTAGGGTTAGGGGTAAGAGTCATTTTAAGTTAACCCAACATTTCCTGCTTTACTGCTTCATATTAAAACATTTTAAATTACTATGACTAAGTAGTATGAACTTGTTTGACAAGGGCTTGAACAACATTCAGGCCTTGAATGTAATCGGTGTTCATTCATATGTTAAAGTTCCACATTGCAGGTTTAATACAGTAGATCAATTCATTGTTGGTTTGACTCTGCACATGAGATTTGTTGACAGTAGAATATTACCACAACAAATTACAACTTAATGCTGATAGTTAAATCAAGACAAAGGCATATTTACCTTCAGGGCAATACGGGACCAACCACACGGGCGTTCATACACCTCCCCTCCTCTGTGATAAGTCTCTGTGTCTCTCAGCGAGGTGTAATCACAGTTGAATTGAGGGTCAAAGAATTCAGCCTCATCGATGATGAATAGACCTGTTGGTATATCTACAACATCACTCTGCTGCACATAGGAGGAACCTCCTGCTATTTCTCCACCTTGCAGGGTGCATTGCATGTGAGCAAAGTTGGATCTTGACACCTGGCTGTCATGTAAAGAGAGGAAATGCAAATTTAAAGCATATTAGTGGTCTCTTCCTGTAGTCATTCAAAACCGTGTGTTCAAATCACATTCTGCAAATAGTACATTTACAAACTCTCTCATGACTGTTGAGTAAAATTGGTTTAAAGCCCTGGTTTGTAATATTTTCAACAAAAATCCCATCTCTAGTAATTACCTGGTTTCATCTGCATCCAACACTGTAGGGATGAAACCCTTGATGAGCAGTTGCTGCTGAGAGGCTCCTCGTGATCCTTGTTTTTGGATAGATGTAACACTGGCATTACAGAATTTGCTCAAAGCTTCTAGTGCAACTTCTCTATCCATCTTGACAATTCGTGATAGTGTCAAAAAAGTAGTAAAACTTCTTTGAAATAAAGGTGAAGTCTTCTTGCTGAGTGCAAAAGGAAATGCAATGTGCTAAATGAGGAAGTAAAGGTCATATTTATAAACGGATGCCTCCTGACATCATTGGATCTGGTGATTTAACAGGTTATACCTGTTATTACTATTACTGGCAGGTGCTGCAGTAAAACAACACTGGCAGGTGCTGCAGTAAAACAACACTGCATAAGTAATTATATAATTATAATTATATAATTACATAATTACACAGCATATATATTGTATTTTATCTAATTCATTTAAAACATTTAATTTGTCTCATATCATTGTGTATTCCACTACATGTGTCAGAGTATATAGACACACATACATGTACACATATTTTTACTTTTATGATTTGCACACAAATATTTCTTCTTTTTTTATTTTTTAGGTGACCAAATTTGGTTTGTTTTGTTGTTTGTTTTTGTTGTCTTATTTTGTTTTCCGTTTTTTGACATGTTTTCTGTATCTTGTTTTCCTCTCTTCTCTTCCAAATAATCAGTCTGTATAACATTTTGAAAAAGAAAAAAAAGCATAATTTAAGAGTAAATTATATTTTTACCCTTCTGGTAAATCAGTGTGTCCACGCACACACTGACTTTAAGGAATTTGTGAGAGCTAAAACCAAAACCAAAATTTCAGAATTGTATTTCTGTTTGATTATCCGGTACATTCAGAGGTGCTGGCAAAACCCCCCCCAAAAAAGTCACTCCAGAGCTGCTATAATACAGCAATAAAGCACACTGTAGTTCCTGCAACCTGTAAAGGTCTTATCTATAAATGGTCTGACTGTCACTTTCATTTCTGATGAAACGGTGTAAGACTTTTCTCACACACACAGAGAGACACACATATTACTACTCTAGTGCCGAGCGTCAACTCAGCTTGGGTGTCATCCAAAGTTTTAATGTTTTTAATATGAAATTCATTATTTGTGTTATAATCCCTCAGCACAAAATATACAATACTGTCTAAGGAAAGACAAAGTGGGAAAGACGGTTAGTGTAGTGCTGATTATAGTAATACGCTCAGTCTGGGCACCTTTTCTGTGTTTGTCACCTGGTGTGTCGGCCAGAACAACACTTTCAACGTATCAATTTCACACTTATGCAGTAATATGCATAATGTTAATCTAATGTAAAGAATAATCAGGAGTGAAATGAATAGCAGTACAGATACCAACAATTAACACTGGCCACTTTGTATTTTATCTTAACCATAAAACACTCTTAACCAATGGCAGTTAATAAATGTATGAACATGTTTCGATCACGACATGCCATATTTCTTATCTGACATACTAAATCAGGTAAGCCGAGTTGAGCAGAGAGGTGAGCACACAGGTGAGCCAAGTGCCATGAACTTTTGTGCATGAAACAGGAAATATTTGCCTAGTGATCAAATGGCAAGCATCTAAGTACAGAGATGTTATCTATAACTGGGTGAACACAATTAAATACAATACCACAAGTCATACAGCAGATAAATATTCACTGTCTTTCAGTCACGCAGAGATGACACTGATAATGAAAGTTATTGAACTGCACAACCACAGCTGTCTACCATTCAACCAACCCACTCAACACAGAGTTGAACTGGGTGACATCAGTTACATCCCACCACCATCACTGGCTCACACGATAGGAGCAGCAGTAATGAGTAAATATATATACGAAACAGTACATTAGACATATAAACACCACAGGGGAGTTTATTGGACCTTCTGACATATAATTAAAAAAAAAAAATTAAATAACACTTTACTAACTACATAACTAAACTAATAGAAACATATTGAATACAACATTCAAACATTTCAAATGAACAATAACATACAGAACAGAACATTTTTAAGCACTTAAAGGTCCTGCATAGAGCTCATATCATCCAAGCATGAAATAAAATAAAATAATAATAATAAAATAAAATGCATTTCAATGTAGGAAAAAAGCTTGAATTGACAAACCATATAGCCATATAGCATGTTTTAAGAAGTAGTAGTGAGTAGTTATGTTATTTGATTAGATTTATGTGTGTGCATCATAATCTGTTGACCATGCCATGAAATGCTGATTTAATGAATATCATTGACCTTTGATGGAACATCATGTATGTTATAGTCTACTGATTAACTATTGTCCTGATTGTATACACGTGATGACGTGCCTATTGTGATGACATTGTTCTGTTGATAGAACAATGTCTTCCTTTCTATGATAATGTATTGTATATAATCTGACTGTTTCCTCTGCTCGGGGCTCGCTTTTTCATCTCAGAAGGGACTTAACAGAGATTACTGATTCAGCCGTCCTGGGTCGCCAACCTGGATCTGGGTCGCTGGAATCTGAAGACACATAAGGAATTACTGTTGAGTCCCTTCCACCTCGGTATAGGACTTTGAAGCAGGCAGCAGGAGAACAGAACAACTGCCAGGGGTGTACACAAACATTTGATGAACAGTTTGTTACTTTCTGTTGTTTGGTCAATTACGTTGCAAAAACGAACATGATGGCGAATTGATAAAGCTTATAGTTAGGGCTCTTAGAGCTCTTAGCTTATGCTGCTATAGGCTTAGACTGCCAGGGGACTCCCATGATGCACTGAGCTCCTCTCTCCTCCTCCCTCCAAGTGATCTGCGCTTGGGTTAAGCCCCATAACACACAGTGCAAAGCTGAGTTTACATAACCTATATTAAAACAGAACAGCCCACCAGGAAATATCAGGTTACATAATCATACTGTCCATTACACAAACTGCCATTTACAATACACTTAATACATAGATCTTTCTCTGAGGGGAAAGCAGCAGGTTTCTGCCGGGAAATCACGTCTTATAATTCACAGTGACCTCAGTCGTCCAAGTGAAAGTAGAAAAGGAAAAGGGAAAAACATCATCCACCAAAAAACACATTCCTTATCTACAGCTATATAAAGCAGTCCCTCCTCTTGAAATGTTTTAAAGTAAAAGTTTGGCAATCACTTCAATTTTACTCACTTTTACTCCTGCATGCTCTTCAATATAATGTTAAAGATTTATTTCACATGTAAAAATGTAAATATATATATACTTTTTCAGAACAATACATATCACTAAGAAAATGTAAATAGCTTTTCCTGCTCTGGACATATATTTAATTAATTAGTATTACATAGCCTATAATTAGTTTCTATTTCCTCTTAAGACCGCTCTTAAACCTGCAATAACTGATTCTAACCACTTGAGGGCAGCAGGAACATTATCTTTGACTGAAGTTGATATATTGAACTTATTCATTAACACAGTGTGTATTTGGTTAAATCCAATATTCACTCTCTTTTAGCTCTGTTTTTGCTCTCTACCAACTCCTTGGGCAAATATATGGCTTTTTAGCTTCTAAATGCTCCACTATGTTAACAACCATCTAGTCTCAACTCAACTCAACTTTATTTATATAGCACTTTAAAACAACCACAGCTGAAACAAAGTGCTGTACATAAATAGATAAAACAATTAACAGGAAATAAATACTAAAACAATAACTAAAAAACAAACAAACCATAAAACACTAAAACAGGAGCAGAGTCTCATGCACGGTTGAATACCCGATAATAAAAATGGGTTTTAAGACGAGTTTTAAAAATGAGTTTTTAACTGTGTTTGTTTGCTGTTTGGTGCTGTGTAGGTGTTGTACAATGGCTTTTTACAGCTTTTCTCAGCAAATATCTGCCTACAGTGGCCAAAAACGAGGAAAAACAATCTTGTTTAGATTGTCAACTTCATCCTCTAGCTTAGCAACATGCTATGGTACATGATGAGACATTATAGTCCTGGCAGTTATAGTAGCCTAAGTCATATCTGGTTTTCTAAGCAACTAAGTGGAGATAAGCAAAGGCCTCCAGCAAAATCAGAAGTCTTTTGACACAATCCTAAAAGATAAGTTAATTTCTGTATTTCAGATGTATTTCACATGACCTGTTTTTTGCTAAATACAAAAGCATTAAAGAACAATGTAATGTTTGCATCCTCTTTGTTATGGATAGACACTGATCACAACTTCCTTTAATGGCTTGTTTAAAAAAATGGAATAAGACAAGAGACCAGAAGCAAAGTGTTTATTTCAAACTTCCATTCAGGATACATGGTTTATTACTTTCCCAAATTAATCTTTATATGAAAATACATTTAGTTTGGAGTACTTTATGCTCCAAAGACAACACATCCTCTCTTTAAAAAAAATACAGCTCAGGAAAATAAGTGGTCAAATTCTTTGGGTTATCTTGTGACCTTTCTCAATCTCTTAGACCTCTCTTATCAGAAGACCATAAGGACGGATGGCCCTTTCTACCATCCTCTGCTCTTCTGCAGGTGAGGTTCCCTCTGGGATGGGGACCAGCCAGTACTTGCCCTTGTTGTGTTTCTGTCTGTACTCGGGGTTTATTCGATTCTGCAGAATCGCTTGGTACCTCTTGCCCGTCTTGTTGGAAGTGAATGTTTTGGCATACCGGGTCGCCTCAGAAATGTATGGGGTTGAGTAAATCCCTCTGCCATACCTCTGACGTGGGCCTGGCTGTTGAATTCAAGAATGAGAATTGATCAACTTTGAACAATTTACTGTAATATTATCTTTGACACTTAAATTAAACCACTAGCGTTAGTTTCCTAACAGTTTCCTAAGATAAATCTAAAGGTAGAGTCCATACAACATTTATATATAAGCAGTGTAAAAACATTTAATAAGTTGTTGATAATATAAGATAATCATTTATTAGTCCCACAGTGGGGAAATGTACATTATTGCAGCAGCAAGTGGATAGCAAACAATAGAAAGAGCATCAATAGAAAGAATAAAAACAATAATATTAATTAAGTACACAAGCAATATAAAGACAAATTAGTAAGAAATATGAACCAGAGGTGACTGTCTCAAAACCCTGGCACATATATCCAAAACAATAAATAGATAGCATTTGTTGTACCGTAACTCAATTTTTTCATTAAATAAATGTAATGTGTAATGCAGGCAGTGGCAGGGTAAGTAACATGAATATGTTACATCTTATTGCATTAACACCGGGAGTGATTACAAACCTTGAAGTATCCCTCAACGATGCCTTCAGCACCTTTCTTTGAGGTCCCATGGTAGGACACAGGCCACTCCCCTGGCTCCGACTGGGTGCTGCGGAATCTGGTTCCTAGCCAGGCATTTCCATCATACTTATCCAGCACCTATAACAAGATATTGGCATGTGATCTATTATGCTGCTATTTGCATCTACATTTTTATTCTGGGACTTCACTAGAGAAGCTTTATGTTATTCACAGTTCAGAAAACCCCTTATTTATCTTATTCTGGCCCTTTATGCCCCTCAGACAGTTCAGCCTCTGTCTGTAACAGACAGTCTTAGCTCCTGTCTCCTAATGAACCCACACGTTTTGATTGGCCAGTTTTCCAGAGGCCTGCTGAGGGGCAGCTGTATCAGAGTCATTTTAAGTTAACCCAGCATTTCCTGCTTTACTGCTTCATATTAAAACATTTTAAATGACTACGACTAAGAAATGTGAACTTGTTAGACAAGGGCTTGAACAACATTCAGGCCTTGAATGTAATGGGTGTTCATTCATATGTTAAAGTTCCACACAGCAGGTTTAATACAGTAGATCAATTCATTGTTGGTTTGACTCTGCACATGAGATTTGTTGACAGTAGAATATCACCACAACAAATTATAACTTAATGCTGATAGTTAAATCAAGACAAAGGCAAATTTACCTTCAGGGCAAAACGGGACCAACCACACGGGCGTTCATACACCTCCCCTCCTCTGCGATAAGTCTCTGTGTCTCTCAGCGAGGTGTAATCACAGTCGAATTGAGGGTCAAAGAATTCATCCTCGTCAATGATGTGAATTAGACCTGTTGGTTTATCTACAACAGCACTCTGCTGCACAAAGGAGAAACCTCCTGCTATTTCTCCACCTTGCAGGGTGCATTGCATGTGAGCAAAGTTGGATCTTGACACCTGGCTGTCATGTAAAGAGAGGAAATACAAATTTAAAGCATATTAGTGGTCTCTTTCTGTAGTCATTCACAACCGTATGTTCAAATCACATTCTGCAAATAGTAAATTTACAAACTCTCTCATGACTGTTGAGTAAATTGTTTTAAAGCCCTGGTTTGTAATATTTTCAACAAAAATCCCATCTCTAGTAATTACCTGGTTTCATCTGCATCCAACACTGTAGCGATGAAACCCTTGATGAGCAGTTGCTGCTGAGAGGCTCCTCGTGATCCTTGTTTTTGGAAAGATGTAACACTGGCATTACATAATTTACCCAAAGCTTCTAGTGCAACTTCTCTATCCATCTTGACAATTCGTTATAGTATCAAAAAAGTAGTAAAACTTCTTTGAAATAAAGGTGAAGCCTTCTTGCTGGGTGCAAAAGGAAATGTGCTAAATGAGGAAGTAAAGGTCATATTTATACCTGCCAGGTCTTTTATTACTATTATTGGCAGGTGCTGCAGTAAAACAAACACTGCATAGTAGTAATATAATTACACAGCAGCTATATTCTATTTTATGCAATTCATTTAAAACATTTATCATTGTGTATTCCACTACATGTGTCAGAGTATATAGACACACATACATGTACACATATTTCTACTTTTATGATTTGCCATGTAACCACACAAATATTTCTTCTTTTTTTCTTTTTTTTTAGGTGACCAAATTTGGTTTGTTTTATTGTTTGTTTTTGTTGTCTTATGTTGTCTTCTGGTAAATCAGTGTGTTCACACACACTAATTTTAAGGAATTTGTGAGAGCTAAAACCAAAGTTTCAGAATTGTATTTATGTTTGATTATCCAGTACATTCAGAGGTGCTGGCAAAACCCCCCAAAAAAGACACTCCAGAGCTGCTATAATACAGCAATAAAGCACACTGTAGTTCCTGCAACCTGTAAAGGTCTTATCTATCAATGGTCTGACTGTCCCTTTCATTACTGATGAAACTGTTAAAAACCTTTCACACACACACACACACACACACACACACACACACACACACACACACATTGACTATTAAAAGATCTCCTTCAAATGTGCTTTCAATGTAAAGTGATGGAGGACAAAATCCACACAATCACTTAATGCAAATGACTGCAAAAAAATGTGTTTTTTACCCAACAAAGCCAACAAAGTCCTCTGTGTATTTTCATTCATTCACATTCTTTTACATTTGATACTGTGAAATGTGATTGTGAATCTTCAAATTATAAGCTGCAAGGTACTTAATGAGGGAATAACAAATGCTATCACAGACAGAGTTTGTTGTAGTTGTTGTAGTAGTAGTAGTAGTAGTAGCAGTAGTAATGGTAGCAGTAGCAAATTAAATCTTCTCAAGGTGTTAATGATGTCAATCAGCCACATCTTAACATTTGGGACCCTTTAGGACACTAGTCTTATTCAATTTTGTAAGGATTATTTTTGACCATTGTATAAGAAAGAAAAGGTTTATGAACTAAAGTCAGATTCATTATTGAATCAGATGAGCCAAGAATAATGAGGTTTTTGGTTAGTAGTGACAACCTCAGAGGTAACATGATAAAATCCTGACCAAAAGGGTTGGATTGTAGAGCATTTCAAAAACCTCGGCTATGGTTGACTGTAAACTAAAAATGCTTCACTTATACATATTTACAATATGTAGAATGTTAAGATTTACATAGTTTAGAGCTTAAGTAGAGAATAAAAAACATATAAGAGAATATAAAAAATAAGTCCAACAACACAAAGAAGAAACAAGAACAATGGCCTCTTTCACCACATTTTCAACATGCAAGCTGCAAAATACAACATGAGTAAGTCACACCTCCATCCATCCATTTTCTGCCGCTTATCCGGGCCCAGGTCCGGGTGGCATCAGGTTAAGCAATATGACCCAGAAAGTGCTCTACAGTGGGTAATAAAAATAAATAAGTAACAGGATATACACAATAAAACCATACAATGCTGATGTGGTGCATACAGGTTACCCAACCTTTAAACTCTAGTGCCAAGCGTCAACTCAGCTTGAGTGTCATCCAAAGTTTTAATGTTTTTAGTATGAAATTCATTATTTGTGTTATAATCCCTCAGCACAAAATATACAATACTGTCCAAGGTAACACAAAGTAGGAAAGACTGTTAGTGTAGTGCTGATTATAGTAATACGCTCAGTCTGGGCACCTTTTCTGTGTTTGTCAGCTGGTGTGTCGGCCAGAACAACACTTTCAACATATTCATTTCAAACTTATGCAGTAATATGCATAATGTTAATCTAATGTAAATAATAATCAGGAGTGAAATGAATAGCTGTACAGATACCAACAACACTTAACACTGGCCACTTTGTATTTTATCTTAACCATAAAACACTCTTGTGTCCAATGGTAGTTAATAAATGTATGAACATGTTTCGATCACGACATTCCATATTTCTAATCTGACATACTAAATCAGGTAAGCCGAGTTGAGCTGAGAGGTGAGCACACAGGTGAGCCAAGTGCCATTAACTTTTGTGCATGAAACAGGAAATATTTGCCTAGTGATCAAATGGCAAGCATCTAAGCACAGAGATGTTTTCTGTAACTGCGTGAACACAATTAAATACAATACCGCAAGTCATACAGCAGATAAATATTCACTGTCTTTCAGTCACGCAGAGATGACACTGATAATGAAAGTTATTGAACTGCACAACCACAGCTGTCTACCACTCAACCAACCCACTCAACACAGAGTTGAACTGGGTGACATCAGTTACGTCCCACCACCATCACTGGCTCACACGATAGAAGCACCAGTAATGAGTAAATATATATACGAAACAGTACATTAGACATATAAACACCATAGAGGAGTTTATTGGACCTTCTGACATATAATTTAAAAAATTAATTAAATAACACTTTGCATATATGAGTTTTATTTTGTATCATAATTGATACATCCATAGCATGTTTTTTAAACAAATAAAAACATACTGAATACAACATTCAAACATTTCAAATGAACAATAACATACAGAACAGAACATTTTCAAGCCCTTAAAGGTCCTGTATAGAGCTCATATCACCCAAGCATGAAATAAAATAAAATAATAATAATAAAATAAAATGCATTTCAATGTAGAAAAAAAGTTTGAATTGACAAACCATATAGCCATATAGCATGTTTTAAGAAGGGATTTAACAGAGATTACTGATTCAGCCGTCCTGGGTCGCCAACCTGGATCTGGGTCGCTGGCATCTGAAGACACATAAGGAATTACTGTTGAGTCCCTTCCACCTCAGTATAGGACTTTGAAGCAGGCAGCAGGAGAACAGAACAACTGCCAGGGGTGTACACAAACATTTGATGAACAGTTTATTACTTTCTGTTGTTTGGTCAATTACGTTGCAAAAATGTACATGATGGCGAATTGATAAAGCTTATAGTTAGGGCTCTTAGAGCTCTTATCTTATGCTGCTATAGGCTTAGACTGCCAGGGGACTCCCATGATGCACTGAGCTCCTCTCTCCTCCTCCCTCCAAGTGATCTGCGCTTGGGTTAAGCCCCATAACACACAGTGCAAAGCTGAGTTTGCATAACCTGTATTAAAACAGAACAGCAATATCAGGTTACACAATCATACTGTCCATTACACAAACTGCCATTTACACTTTAAAAATAGATCTTTCTCTGAGGGGAAAGCAGCAGGTCTCTGCCGGGAAATCACATGTCTTATAATTCACTGTGACCTCAGTCGTCCAAATAAAAGTGAAAGTAGAAAAGGAAAAGGGAAAAACATTGTCCACCAAAAAACACATTCCTTATCTACAGCTATATAAAGCAGTCCCTCCTCTTGAAATGTTTCAAAGTAAAAGTTTGGCAGTCACTTCACTTTTACTCACTTTTACTCCTGCATGCTCTTCAATATAATGTTCAAGATTTATTTCACATGTAAAAATGTAAATATATATATACTTTTTCAGAACAATACATATCACTAAGAAAATGTAAATAGCTTTTCCTGCTCTGGACATAAATTACATTAATTAGTATTAGGCTGCATATAACTAGTTTCCATTTCCTCTTAAGACTGCTCTTAAACCTGCAATAACTGATTTTGACCACTTGAGGGCAGCAGGAATATTATCTTTGACTGAAGTTGATCTATTGAACTTAGTCATTAACACTGTGTGTATTTGGTTCATTTAAATCCAATATTCACTCTCTTTTAGCTCTGTCTTTGCTCTCTACCAACTCCTTGGGCAAGTATATAGCTTTTTAGCTTCTAAATGCTCCATTATATTAACAACCACCAGCTAGTCTCCTGCTAACTGTGTCTGTTTGCTGTTTGGTGCTGTGTAGGTGTTGTACAATGGCTTTTTACAGCTTTGTTTCAGCAAATATCTACCTACAAAAACAGCCAAAAATGAGGAAAAACTTGTTTAGATTGTCAACTTCATCCTCTAGCTTAGCAACATGCTATGGTACATGATGAGACATTATATTTCTGGCACTTATAGTAAGTCATATCTTTGGTTTTGTAAGCAACTAAGTGTAGGGAAGCAAAGGCCTCCAGCAAAATCAGAAGTCTTTTGACACAATCCTGAAAGATAAGTTAATTTCTGTATTTCAGCTGTATTTCACATGACCTGTATTTTGCTAAATACAAAAGCATTAAAGAACAATGTAATGTTTGCATCCTCTTTGTTACGGATAGACACTGATCACAACTTCCTTTAATGGCTTGTTTAAAAAAATGGAATAAGACAAAAGACCAGAAGCAAAGTGTTTATTTCAAACTTCCATTCAGGAACCATTGTTTATTACTTTCCCAAATTAATCTTTATATGAAAATACATTTAGCTTGGAGTACTTTCTGCTCCAAAGACAATACATCCTCTGTTTTAAAAAAAGAATACAGCTCAGGAAAATAAGTGGTCAAATTTTTTGGGTTATCTTGTGACCTTTCTCAATCTCTTAGACCTCTCTTATCAGAAGACCATAAGGACGGATGGCCCTTTCTACCATCCTCTGCTCCTCTACAGGTGAGATGCCCTTCGGGATGGGGACCAGCCAGTACTTGCCCTTGTTGTGTTTCTGTCTGTACTCGGGGTTGATTCGATTCTGCAGAATCGCTTGGTACCTCTTGCCCGTCTTGTTGGAAGTGAATGTTCTGGCATACTGGGTCGCCTCAGAAATGTATGGGGTTGAGTAAATCCCTCTGCCAAACTTCTGACGTGGGCCTGGCTGTTGAATTCAAGAATGAGAATTGATCAACTTTGAACAAACTACTTTGAACACTTAATAAGTTATTAATAATATAAGATAATCATTTATTAGTCCTACAGTGGGGAAATTTACATTATTGCAGCAGCAAAAAATAGAAAGAGCATCAATAGAAAGAATAAAGAATAAAGAATAATAATATACTGTCTCAAAACCCTGGCACATCCAAAACAATAAATAGATAGCATTTGTTGTACCGTTATTCAATGTTTTCATTAAATAAATGTAATGTGTTACGCAGGCAGTGGCAGGGTAAGTAACATGAATATGTTACATCTTATTGCATTAACAACAGGAGTGATGACAAACCTTGTAGTAACCCTCAACAATGCCTTCAGCACCTTTCTTTGAGGTCCCATGGTAGGACACAGGCCACTCCCCTGGCTCCGACTGGGTGCTGCGGAATCTGGTTCCTAGCCAGGCATTTCCATCATACTTATCCAGCACCTATAACAAGATATTGGCATGTGACCTATTATGCTGCTATTGCACCTATATTTTTTTATTCTGGGACCTCACTAGAGAAGCTTTATGTTATTCACAGTTCAGAAAACCCCTTATTTATCTTATTCTGGCTCTTTATGCCCCTCAGACAGTTCAGCCTCTGTCTGTAACAGACAGTCTTAGCTCCTGTCTCCTAATGAACCCACACTTTTTGATTGGCCAGTTTTCCAGAGGCCTGCTATGGGGCAGCTGTATCAGAGTCATTTTACTTGTGAACTTGTTTGACAAGGGCTTGAACAACATTCAGGCCTTGAATGTAATGGGTGTTCATTCATATGTTAAAGTTCCACACTGCAGGTTTAATACAGTAGGTCAATTCATTGTTGGTTTGACTCTGCACATGAGATTTGTTGACAGTAGAATATCACCACAACAAATTACAACTTACAACTAATGCTGATAGTTAAATCAAGACAAAGGCAAATTTACCTTCAGGGCAAAACGGGACCAACCACACGGGCGTTCATACACCTCCCCTCCTCTGTGATAAGTCTCTGTGACTCTCAGCGAGGTGTAATCACAGTCGAATTGAGGGTCAAAGAATTCATCCTCGTCAATGATGTGATTTAGACCTGTTGGTATATCTACAACAGCACTCTGCTGCACATAGGAGAAACCTCCTTGCAAGATGCATTCCATGTGAGCAAAGTTCAATCTTGACACCTGGCTGTCATGTTAAGAGAGGAAATGCAAATTTAAAGCATATTAGTGGTCTCTTCCTGAAGTCATACACAACCGTATGTTCAAATCACATTCTGCAAATAGTAAATTTACAAACTCTCTCATGACTATTGAGTAAAATTGGTTTAAAACCCTGGTTTGTAGACAAGGTTGGCACAGATTTTTCCAAATACGGTAGATGTCTGTGACAGATGTGGAGGTTCACCCTGCAACCTTACGCACATGCTTTTCTCCTGCCCAGCCCTGAAAAATTTCTGGCTAATGTATTTCAACACCATGTTGAAGGTATTCTCAAAAACTATTGACACTTCACCACACATTTGCATTTTTGGTCTTCCAGAAGAGTATACCCAATACTCTACTAAAGAACTGGAAGTGATAGCTTTTACCTCCATGATTGCTAAACGTCACCTCCTTCTTAACTGGAAATCCACAACAGCTCCTTCCAGCACGCAGTGGATTAAGGAGGTTATGTTCTTCTTGAAAGTAGAGAAAATTAGATATTCAAGAAGGGGAAACTTAATCAAATTCTGCAATAAATGGCAACCGCTCATGGATTTTTTTGAGACAATAACCCCCTCCCCCCCTTCCCTTTTTTCTTTTTTTTCTTTTCTCCTCTCTTTTTCCTTTAGTTTACTATTGTTTGTTTATTTGTTTTTCTATTCTTATGTTTGTGCGACCAGGAAAACCTTTTTATACAGACTATGTCTAAATACTTTTCTTTTTTTTATTGTATTGTCTATCTGTATCTATTTTTGTAATTGTTGTTTGTTTCTTAAAATATGTATATCTAATTAAATCCATTGGTGTATACGGGCATGTCTAATGCTGACACCTATGTGTCCTGATATGTGTGAGTGCCTTTGTTATTTTTCATGTACACATCAATAAAAAATATGAAACAAAAAAAACCCTGGTTTGTAATATTTTCAACAAAAATCCCATCTCTAGAAATTACCTGGTTTCATCTGCATCCAACACTGTAGGGATGAAACCCTTGATGAGCAGTTGTAGCTGAGAGTCTCCTCGTGATCCTTGTTTTTGGAAAGATGTAACACTGGCATTGCAGAATTTGCTCAAGGCTTCTAGTGCAACTTCTCTATCCATCTTGACAATACGTTATAGTATCAAAAAAGTAGTAAAACTTCTTTGAAATAAAGGTGAAGTCTTCTTGCTGGGTGCAAAAGGAAATGCAATGTGCTAAATGAGGAAGTAAAGGTCATATTTATAAACGGATGCCTCCTGACATCATTGGATCTGGTGATTTAACAGGTTATACCTGCCAGGTCTTTTATTACTATTATTGGCAGGTGCTGCAGTATACACAGTACACAGCAGCTATATTATATGTTATGCAATTTATTTGAAACATTTAATTTGTCTTATATCATTGTGTATTCCACTACATGTGTCAGAGTATATAGACACACATACATGTACACATACTTCTACTTTTATGATTTGCCATGTAACCACACAAATATTTCTTCTTTTTTTATTTTTTAGGTGACCAAATTTGGTTTGTTTTATTGTTTGTTTTTGTTATCTTATTTTGTTTTCTGTTTTTGGACATGTTTTCTGTATCTTGTTTTCCTCTCTTCTCTTCCAAATAATCTGTCTGTATAAAGTTTTGAAGAAGGAAAAAAAAGCATAATTTAAGAGTAAATTATGTTTTTACCCTTCTGGTAAATCAGTGTGTCCACGCACACACTGACTTTAAGGAATTTGTGAGAGCTAAAACCAAAACCAAAATTTCAGAATTGTATTTATGTTTGATTATTCGGTACATTCAGAGGTGCTGGCAAAAAAACAACAACAAAAAAAAGTCACTCCAGAGCTTCTATAATACAGCAATAAAGCAGTAGCTCCTGCAACCTGTAAAGGTCTTATCTATAAATGGTCTGACGGTCCCTTTCATTTCTGATGAAACTGACTTTTCACACACACACACACACACACACACACACACACACACACACACACACACAGACGGACAGACAGACAGACAGACAGACTATTAAAAGATCTCCTTCAAATGTGCTTTCAATGTAAAGTGATGGAGGACAAAATCCACACAATCACTTAATGCAAATGACTGCAAAAAATGTGTTTTTGTTTTTTGTTTTTTTTTAAAGAAAAGCATCACCCTTACCCAACAAAGTCCCCTGTGTATTTTCACTCATTCACATTCTTTTACATTTGATACTGTGAAATGTGATAGATGAAAACTATAGTGAATCTTCAAATTATAAGCTGCAAGGTACTTAATGAGGGTATCCCAAATGCTATCAAAGACAGAGTTTGTTGTTGTAGTAGTAGTAGTAGTAGTAGTAGTAGTAGTAGTAGTAGTGGTAGCAGTAGCAAATTAAATCTTCTCAAGGTGTTAATGGTGTCAATCAGCCACATCTTAACATTTGGGACCAATTAAGATGCTAGTTTATTACATTTTGTAAGGATTATTTTTGACCATTGTATAAGAAAGAAAAGGTTTATGAACTAAAGTCAGATTCATTATTGAATCAGATGAGTCAAGAATAATGAGTATAAAGGTTTTTGGTTAGTAGTGACAACCTCAGAGGTAACATGATAAAATCCTGACCAAATGGGTTGGATTGTAGAGAATTTCAAAAACCTCGGCTATGGTTGACTGTAAACTAAAAATGCTTCACTTATATATATTTATAATATGTAGAATGTTAAGATTTACATAATTTAGAGCTTAAGTAGAGAATAAAAAAATATAAGAGAAAATAAAATATAAGTCCAACAACACAAAGAAGAAACAAGAACAATGGCCTCTTTCACCACATTTTCAACATGCACGCTGCAAAATACAACATGAGTAAGTCACACCTCCATCTATCCATTTTACCCGGCCACTTATCCGAGGCTGGGTCGCAGTGGCATCAGGTTAAGCAATGTGACCCAGAAAGTGCTCTACAATGGGTAATAAAACACACAAAAAATAAATAAGTAACAGGATATACACAATAAATATACACAATAAAACCAAAGAATGCTGATGTGGTGCATACAGGTTACCCAACCTTTAAACTCTAGTGCCAAGCGTTAACCCAGCTTGGGTGTCATCCAAAGTTTTAATGTTTTTAGTACAAAATTCATCGTGTGTTATAATCCCTCAACACAAATGTCCAGTATTGTGCTTGTCGGAAGAAGCTCTGAGCTATTCTGCAAAATGTTCTTCTCACATGATGAAAGTCATATATTTATCCCAACATACATAATGTTGTTCCCAAATTTCCTAAATATTCTGTTTATGCACATGTACGTCAAACCGGCCTCAGCAGAATAACTGTTGTCTTGTAAAACTCACATATACTGAAGGTGTTTTTGTTGCTGTAATGCTTTAAATTTCCCCACTGTGGTCCTACATCATATTTGTACAATTTCAAACTCTTAACAACCTTACCTGTCCTAAAATCTACAATTTGCAAAACATGCTTTCATTATGAACTCACAATTTTCAACAGACAAAAAGGTTGGAAACCACTGGTTTAATCTTTAACAATGTGTTGCATTTTAAAAGCTTGATATATTATCCGTTGTGTCACATCTTCATTTGAACAGTAATTAAAGCTGTCATATAAATGCAGTGGAGGAGAAGGGTTAGGGTTAGTCCCTCATAATTGTATGTAAGCGCAGTACTTGAATAAATGTACTTAGTTACTTTCCAACACTGAACATGATATGTCTGTAAACATTTACCCAGCCTTTTTTCGTTGATGTGGACTGGAGAGATACTGAAATCAAATTAATGTAAACCTATTAGTGGTATTATTGTAATATGGCTTCTTTTAGAAATGGATCTGAGGCAGTGGCGCAATGCAAGACAAGGCAAATTTATTTGTATAGCACATTTCAACAACCAGGGGATTCAAAGAACTTAAATAAAATGCATCAAGGTAGGATATAAAAGAAACGCATGACAAAATAAAGACATTTAAATGTGATTAAAAGTGTCAAATTGAAAATAAAGATAAAATAGAGTAAGATAGATAAAAACCAGAGGATAAAAAGTTAGCTACAGTAAAGTGTGAGATTTGGATTTAATAAAAAGCAGTGGCAAACAGAAGAGTCTTCATTCATGATTTTAAAAGAACAGAGTTGGAGCAGACGTGCAGTCTTCTGGGAGTTGTCCCAGATATGTGGAGCATAAAAACTAAACGCTGCTTCTCCAGGTTTGTCCCTAAACCATTCATTCAGTGTGGAGGCGTATAAAACAAAGTCACGGCAGTTTCGCGGAGCCGTGGTATGACAACCCCGCCCACGTTGAGTAGCCTAGGTACCTTTTTGTAATGGAAAAGGTCGTTTCTGGAACCGAGTCGAGTCGAGCCGAGTAGTGCTGTGTAGTGGAAAAGCGCCATTTGTTACAGTGGGTCTCCAATCTCTCCCATCCGCATATATATTGTATGTCATATTCATCTTTACGTGCAAATATATTGATTCATTACATTTGACAACATCAGTGAATGGTTTACATAGATATTCAATAGACACATCACATCCTCTGGCTATTATAATTCCCTTTTTTTGGTAATCGTGTGACCCTCGTTGCTCTGTTAGACCTCTCTCAGCAGGAGACCATAAGGACGGATGGACCTTTCTACGATGTCCTGCTCATCTGCAGGTGATGTTCCTGCTGAGATGGGGACCAGCCAGTACTTGTCGTTGTTGTGTCTCTCTCTATAGTCGGCATTGATTCGATTCTGCAGAACCACTTGGTACGTCTTGCCCGTACTGTTGGAAGTGAATGTTTTGGTGTAGTAGACTGCCTCATCGATGTACGGGGTCGAGTAAATCCCCCTGCCATATGTCTGACCCGCCCCCGGCTGTTAAACACAAGAATGAGAATTTATCAGCTTTGAACAAACTGATAATATCTTTAACATGGTTGTTTGCAGAAGTACAGTAATTCTAACATATTACAAAGATATCTCTAAGTGGTAGCCTATAGTGTATTGTGTAAAGTTACTTGAGTCAAATACAGTGAGTCATTCATATCAGATTTTCGCGTGTGTGTGTGTGTGTGTGTGTGTGTGTGTTGGGGGTGAGAAAAAAGATAAAAGGAAGGAAATAGAAATTATTTAAGACGGTTATTTGCACAATATTATCGTATGTACATTATTAACATGATGAACAATTGTTATCATTAATATCGGTAGCATATATCACAACACCCGTAGTTTAAAGTGTACAGTTTTAGTTTAGACTGAAATATTAATTAATATCATTACTATCCATCTTTACCACTAATTACCCATTTACTCTTAATTCTTCATGCTTACAAACAGAATAAGAACAGACCCCTCTATAATAATATCATTTGTTATAGAGGGGTATCATTGGTGTCATTTGACATGTTTTCAACTTAAGATTGGTAAAATCACCACCTGCTTAAATAAAGACCAGGTAACAATGTGTAGGTTACGGAGGGTTCCCCCTAGTGGTTATTGTCAGCATATTGCGCTAATAACAGTAATAAAAACTGTCTCAAAAACCAGGGCATATTAATCCAAAACAATGTATAAGCAGTGAAAGAGTGTGCTACATTTTGCCACATTAACCCTGATCATGATGGATGTGTAAACAGACCTTGTAGTATCCTGAGATGATCCCTTCAGCTCCTTTCTTTGAGGTCCCATGGTAGGACACAGGCCACTCCCCCGGCACCGTCTGGGTGCTGCGGTATCGGGTTCCCAACCAGTCATTTCCATCATACTTATCCAGCACCTGTTACAAGATAATTACATGTGACATCACAAGTGCTGCTTAGTCTTTGCCTTCTTGTCATTTAAAAGATGAAGCAGTTGCCAATTGTTATGAAGGTGTTCAGCTGACCCAATCAATTCTGTTTTTAAGCCTTTGTAGTTTTTGGATTTAGTGACTTTCACTGATTTTGACTCTTATAATGCTGTTACTTGCTTCATAGTATTGTTTTGTTTGTGTGCCTGATGTTGTCATCATCTCATCTGCAACTTTGTAATGGTGCTTTTAATGCTGCTGCAAAAAGGTTCAGACCTCAATGAAAGTAAAACTCCCCTATGATATATTAATTCAATGAGCCATTTCTTAACAAAGTAACATGGCCAAACTGTCTTTATAATGACAGAACATGTCACCCAGTGCAGCAGCTTTTTAATAGTTTCTGATCAAGAACTGAGGTTAGCACAGAGGAATAAGATATATCAGGCTTAATAGATCAGCCATAGCAGGGGTGTCAAACTCATTTTAGTTAAGGGGACATATCGAGCCCAGTTTGATCCTAAGCTGGCCCGACCAGTAAAACCATTGCATAATAACCTATGAAGACTATATTAAAAAAATGTTTATACATACTGTAACTCTACTATAATAAACCATATAGTGTAGTATACTATTACCCTGATCAGAGATACCTATAAAAATGTGTCCGAGCGCACTGAGGAAAATTTTGACTTGCAATTTTGAAGGATAGTTATCTCAAGTTGGACGTCCACATGAAGATCAGACGAGTGGAAATAAACAAGAATATCGGTGCATTTTATTGAACTATTGAAATTACTTTTCTGCAATTTTCACACTTTGCAAAATTACCCAGTGGACCGGATTGGACCCCTTGTTTAGCCGGTTCTGGCCCATGGACTGTATGTTTGACACCCCTGCTTTAAAGCCTAAATGCTGCATTTTTAGATTCATAGCTCATTGTTGATTTAAAGTTAAATCAAAACCAAAACATATTTACCTTCAGGGCAAAACGGTACCAACCATATGGGCGCTCATACACCTCCCCTCCTCTGTAATAAGTCTCATTGTCCGTCAGTGAGCGGAAGTCATAGTCGAACTGAGGGTCAAAGAATTCATCTTCATCAATGATGATATCCCTCTCTGTTGGTGCACGCACAGCGGCATCCTGGGCGTGGCCTGCTGTTAGCCCATAACCTTGCAGGACACTTTGCAAGCGCGCAAAGTTGGATCTGGACACCTGGCTGTCATGTAAAGAGAAGAAATGCAGTTTTAAAGCACATTAGTGGCGTTCAAAGCACATTCTGCAAATACAAACACTGTCATGACTGCTGACAAATTTGTTTAAATCTCTTGGTACTTGTGTACCATTTTCAGAAATATTGCCACCACATAGATGTTAAAAAAAGCCTCCAATAATTACCAGGTTTCATCTGCATCCAAGACTGTGCAGATGAAAGCCTTGACACACATCTGCCAACACACCGATGCTGCTCCTCCATGAAATTGCAATCCTTGTCTTTGAAAAGATGTTACACAGGAATTGCAGAGTGCGCACAAAGCTTCAAATGCAACATCTCGATCCATCTTGACCGTTAAAGTCTAAAGAAACTAGCAAACTGTTTTGAAAGGGAGGTGTGTGGGTGTGTGTCTTAACCTTGGACTGAAGACTCCCATTTATAAGCAAATGCCAAGAGAAAATTACACAATTACACCACACCCAAAGCAGAAGGTGATATTGGCCAAGACTCATCATTCTTAGTTTCACACAGTTTAGTTTCACACAGTTTAGTTTCACAAGTAAAATTCAACATGCAATTTCTGTTTGATTATCAGGGACATGTGTTGGTATAGAAAAGTATGTGCAACCCGCCCACATTTATCCTTTAGAAACACTGACGCCAGGGGCAATTCTAGGATCAGACCTTTAGGGGGGCTCAGCTCCTAATGAGAATTTGACATACAATGCCCTGCAAGTGTTAAACCCCCCCTGCTAAATAACTAATTTCACTTCAGCGCATCATACATAGTAGAGTGGTCTACTATAGTGTATAATAATGGTTCAGAATAAACAATCAGATTTATACAGAGAGGACCCTAAGATAGTAAATGGACCCTGACAATATTAATGTCATAACTATCCAAAGAATATTAAACCTGTTAAAACAAAACCATTTGAACCCACAGCATAATTGTTTGTCCAATCTCTGACAAACAGGTTCGCAAAATAATTAAAGTTGTATAAAATCATTTTTAGAAAAAAACAACAACTTATTTTTAGGGGTGCTTGAGCATCCATAAAAAGGGTCTAAAGTCATCACTGACTGACACACATACATATTCATTTCATAGTATATCTGCACTTTACAAGCAACTGAAGCTTCAGGAACATCTTGAGTCTATGTGGTACTTTTCTGCTGTGCCCTGTTGGAGATGATATTTTTTCAAAGAGTACAGTCTAGCCCTGCTCTGTATGGAAGGCCTGAGATAAGCTTATCCTCCCCCTGGCTACATTTCTAAGCAAATGTAAGAATGTTAATTTAAAAAAAAAAGTTTCACAACAGTTCCTAGGAAATGCAAACTGTTCTTCCTCAAATGTGTAAAGGTCAGCATGGTCTGATGGATTACTGTACTTTCTGAAGAAGTGATAGGCAACACATTTCACACATACATATTTCTAGTCATGTTAGAACAATGCTTTGTTTAGTCTGACCTAGAATCAATCACAATTTCAACTTTTAAAGGACAAGTTCACAATTGTTCAAGTGTGTCTTAAACCAGCAGTCGGGTGTCCGTATGAGACACCTGACTCTTTGTAATCATTCCTCCTGTTCATACTGACTATTAAAATGTCTCCTTCAAATGTGCAAGGACAAAATCCACAGTGTCCACAAAGTAATTCAAAAGTAGATGTGAAGCTTCTATTGAGCTGGTGAACATTTGACACATTTACTTTTTAGGATCAAATTCCCTCTTAGTGTTTCCCTGTTGAGCTGTGGTGGAAGTATAGTAACAAAAAGACTGACACTAAAAAGAGTGTAACGTTGAAACATAGAAGACTTAATTGACTCATTTAGACGGCTGAAGCTTCATATTAGATTCAGATCAACTTTTAAATACATTTTAACACAGGACTATTATATTTTATGAGGCTCACTCTTAAACAACTTAACACAGGATTAAAACTGGGAAAAATATATTTTTTATTTCACCGTGTCTTTAAAACATATTACTAACATTCAAGATAGAAACAAGCCAAGTCCGCTGAAGAGACCATCAGATTCAGGTCTTTAGGGGGATCTGGATCAGAAGGACAGGTTGATGAGTGGAGCATCGTTTTCCTTCTTGTCTTCTGGACTCCACTTGATGAGTGGAGAGCTCAGGTCGATCAGCTGCTGAAAAAAAACCCAATACAAACAGAACATTTGAAAAATACCTAAAAAAGTATTTAAGTTTTTTTTGTTTTTTTTTTAATATTTGTATTTAATTTAATTCAAATTTAGAGCATATTTTTCACTTAACATTAAATAACACAAAAAGAGGTAGGGTTCTGCAAGCTTCTGCATTAAGTGAATTATCTATTGTCCACGCTTGACAATTGACCCTTTGTGGGTTTGTGGATATAATCAGTTGAATGGTAAATGGACTCTATCTATATAGTGCTTTTTTTAGTCATTATGACCACTCAAAGCACTTTTACACTACATGTCTCATTCATACACTGATGGCAGGAGCTACCACGCAGGGTGCCAACCTGCTAATCATTGATACATAGCTGTAAATATATCAACTCAATTGACTCATTTGGATGGCTGAAGCTTCAGATCACCTTTTAAAACACATTTTTGCCCATTCCATTATTGTCAATTGTGAAGCTGAACACTGAGGGGCTCTTTTATGAGACTTTGCTGGCTCAGGGTGTTTGGACAAAAGGCTACAGCTGCCCAGGTGCTATAAAGAGCAGCAGCTGCCGGACAGGTAGCACACAACATCCACTGACCTGTAGCAGCAACAGCAGCAGCAACCAACAAACCGCCAACATGATGGGCAAGGTGAGAAGACAACAAACTCTCTCTAATCTAATCTAATCTAACCTAATCTGACTTTAGCTGGTTCAGAGTTTCTTTTGTATCAATGTTATCAGTTACAGGCTTTTCTTGATTTCTACAGATGTTAGTGTTAGTGTCAGAATACAAGAATACCCTAAATTACTGTGTCACAGTTACTGCACATGTTTCCAGGGCAGATTGTATTTAAAAATAGTTTAACACAGTTTTAAATAGTTTGATCTGTGCTTTGATCACACAGTTAATGTACAGAACTGCTTCAGTGTTAATGACATTCTGACACTTAAATATAATGTAATACTTTTCTGAGTGACAATCAGTGAGTCTTTATTTTTTTAACTTAACTTTTTTAAGTTTATTGGATGTTTATCAGTGATGGACATCAGAGATATTGATCATTAATCAGATATATCCTCAGAATGTGTGTTACACTCAGTGTATGAATATGTCTTATAGTAGGCAATTTTTTAAATATTCAAATTGTGTAAATTGGGAAACAAAAAAACAACTGTATAGATGTAAAACAAATCTGCTCTCTCTAAACTTTTAATGAGTTATTAACAATCAAGTCGTTAATAAAAGCTAAAGTTAATAAAAGTACATAAAAAGTCATACTGTAAGACAACTTGATCTTTGGGGAGTTCTGAGATGACTGAGCAGCATTTCAGTTGTAAAATAATTAGTCTCTTTCACCAACAAGAATGATCATTAGGACACAATGTTGTATAATGATGAATCCAGCAGGTTATTGATCTGTCTCCGTCTCTATCAGATCATTTTCTACGAGGACAGGAACTTCCAGGGTCGTTCCTATGAGTGCAGCAGCGACTGCGCTGACATGTCCTCCTACATGAGCAGGTGCCACTCCTGCAGGGTGGAGAGGGGCTGCTTCATGGTCTTCGACCGCACCAACTTCATGGGCAACCAGTACTTCATGAAGAGGGGCGAGTACGCTGACTACATGAGCATGATGGGCATGAGCGACTGCATCAGGTCCTGCCGCATGATCCCCATGGTAACCACACAGCCGCCAATCACATCACAGACCTGATATCTTCATCAGTCTGAATCAGCAGATTACACACATACTATTATCGTTATTATTGTCACATCATTAATGACTGGCTCCTTGTGTTACAGCACCGTGGAAACTACAGGATGAAGATCTACGAGAGGGAGAACTTCGGTGGTCAGATGCACGAGCTGATGGACGACTGTGACAACATCCAGAGCCGTTACAGCATGTCCAACTGCATGTCCTGCAACGTGATGGACGGAAACTGGCTGATGTACGAGCAGCCCAACTACAGAGGCAGGATGATGTACATGAGGCCTGGAGAGTACAGGAACTTCATGAACATGGGCATGAGCAACATGAGGTTCATGAGCATGAGGCGCATCATGGACTCTTATTATTGAGTTACCATGGAAACACTGAAAAAATAAATAAACTGCTTTCTTTGTAAACAAAGTTTTCTGTCTTTTCTGTTTGGATAAGAAGCTTCTCACTGAGCTCTGTGGTTTTAGCTGACAACGGAGGACAAATACACATTTAAAACTTTACAATCTATAGTTAACGTGCTAGCAGCCCTGTGATGCTGTACTCGAACTAAATTCTGAACAAAAGCATACAAACATGTTCACAATGATAATGCTAATGTTTAGAAGGATGAGAACAGCCTGACTGACGATAGGTTCAAAATCAAAACATTTGAAACACTGAAAACATCTTAACACAAAAAACTGATTAAAAAGGACAGTTCCCAGTGTTTCCAGTGTTCCCAGTGTGTGTTAACCAGCAGCCAGGTGTCCATTTGAGCAGTGAAAGAAGTTTTCCTTGCTGTAGTCATACCTCCTGTTAATTTTTTTAAATAAATGAAGCTACATTTATATATCACTCTGAAGTTGGAGCTTGCATAAGATGCATAGAGTGAGCTTCACTGCTGAACCAGGCTGGTGTTTAAACTTCATGTTAGTGAAAAATGTCACTTAAAAAGGAAAAGTTCACAATTCTTCAAATTTGTCTGTAAACCAGCAGCCAGTAAAGAGGTTTTCCTCATGTTCATACTGACTATTAAAATATACCTTAAAAATGCACATAAACACAACTGATAAACTTCAAATGTTATAAAGGTTTCTCTCTCTTTATGGGTTTGTGGATATAACCAGGTGAATGGTTATTTGGTGGATTTAAATAGTGTATTTATATAGTGCTTTTCTAGTCATTATGACCAGACCACTTGAAGCGCTTTTACACTAACATGTCTCATTCACCCATTCACACACATTCATACACTGATGGCAGGGGCTACCACGCAGGATACCAACCTGCTCATCAGGAGGAAACTAACCATTCATACACAGCTGACACAGCAACGGGAGCAATTTTGGGATAGGTATCTTGCCCAAGGACACATCAACATGTGGACTGGAGGAGCCAGGAATCAAACCGCCAATGTTCCAACCTCCTACCTCCTGAGCCACCACCGCAGGTAAGGTGTCAATTACCTTGGTTGTGGTGCAGCTATTGTTGCTGGATCGGATCAGGTTGGGGGTACTGGTCAGGTCGATGAGCAGTTTCTCTGGAGGTTGCAGAGTCGGAGCCGGAAGATCGAACAGGAGAACCTGAAGAAGAGAACAGAGAGAATGTCAGACTATAGAGCCGTTGGTGTAGCTGCCTGCATCAATCAAAATTTACTATGGACATAGCCAGAACTAGCTAGCCAGCTGGAGTCATGAAAATTATTTTCCATATGAAACCTTATGGGATGTGCAAAAACCAAAATGTGAACCCCTTTCATTATATTTTATGGTTTTATAGACTTAATGTTTAATCTGTGTATTGAAAAATACTCGAGAATGAAACAAAAATCATACTTTGCTCGGTGGCTGCAGTCTGGTTTTCTCCACTCTGCTCTTGCTGGCTGAAGAGTAAGTTGAAGGGGCAGCTGGTTTACTCAGAATGGCAAAGCTTTTCCTCGTAGCATTGTCCCATGCTTAGCCACAGGGCTGGAGGTGTTGAGTCTGGCGGTGGAAGCAGGACGGGTGGATGGAGGTGCTCTGATGCCGGGGCGGGAGGGTGAAGGTGTGTTGGTGGCAGGGTGGATGGATGAGGTCGAGTTGGTGGCAGGGCGGGGGGATGAAGGTGTGTTGGTGGCAGGACGGATGGATGAGGTCGAGTTGGTGGAAGGGCGGATGGATGAAGTAGAGTTGGTGGCTGGGCGGGAAGGATGAAGGTGTGTTGGTGGCTGGGCGGGAAGGATGAAGGTGTGTTGGTGGCTGGGCGGGAAGGATGAAGGTGTGTTGGTGGCTGGGCGGGAAGGATGAAGGTGTGTTGGTGGCTGGGCGGGAGGATGAAGGTGCTTTGGTGGCAGGGCAGGTGGATGAAGTCGAATTGGTGGTGAGGCGGCTTGATGCACCTGCGTTGGTGGCAGGGTGGGTGGATGAAGCTGATTTGGTGGCAGGGCTGCTGGTTGAAACTTTTAGAGATGATTCCTCTCTGCAGGCTGTGCTGGATGGCAGGGGGCAGCTGCTTCAGGGAACTGTCCTGCACACAAAAGGTCTGGCGTTTGACGGGACTGAGCACATTGGCTGCCTGACCAATCATGCCCAGTTTAGCGTCAGTGTCTTGGACAAACTGCTCGCTCTCAGTTGTGGCGTTGCTCGTCACATCAGCAGTTTTGTCGTCATCACCATGTGGTCGGCCAGTCTGTGGGCTTCTTCACACCTGGCCTCCAGCTGATCTCCAGTCAGTGGGCTCCAGCTCACCCACACGCCACCGACACCATCCACAAATACCTCATCTTTATCATCTGTGGAGCTGCAGAGAGAGATGAAATTGCTTGCAGCAGCAATTATTGAGGACTGAAACTTATACCTGCAGCATTCACAGTTTTGTGTACGGCAAATCAATAATTAATGCTAAATAGTGTTGAATCCCCACAAGAGCTAAAGTGTAGCACATTTTACAGAATATTAAGTGTAAATTTAAACATAGATTAAATGATTATCACCCAAAGAAACATGCAAAGTAATTGGCAGGACTTGCAGAGTGAGGTCTACAGGTTTTCCTCCCAGACTGTATGAAGCTCCATGGGTCATATGCCAAATGTCATAAGCAGTGTGAACAAGTTAAGAAACTTGAGCTTACAATTTAAATATATACTTAATTTGTTGTTTTTTTTAAGTGTCACATTTAAGCAAGGCTGTGTTACATTATGTTTGTTTTTTTACATAAGTTTGTGCCATCAAAAATGTACCAAATTTAGGGTCTCAGTGGCCCGTGGGGTATCTATCCCTGTGATCTGTTGTATTTCAAAGGCCTGCTATATTATCCATTGTGTCAAATCTTCATCTAAAAAGTATCTAAAGCTTGCAAATAAATGTGGTAGAGTAAAACAATATTTCCCTTTGAAATGTAGTGGAGAGTGGAACTATGAAGTAGCATCAAATGGAAATTCTCAAGTAAAGTACAAGAAACTAAATATTGTACTTTAGTACAGTACTCTAGTAAACGTAGCCTGTTTATTTACTTTCCAACACTGCCACCTGGTTGTCTGTTAAAGACGAAATATAAACCTTACATGAGAGCACATAAGTTGCATTTACTAATAAATAATATCAGTATTGGTGATCCTGGCAGTGTTTGTGTGGTAAACAGAAAGTGGACATGTGCTGATTTACCTGGCAGGTGACAGAGACACATCAAAGTCAAACGTCTCATCGACCAGAAGCGGTGTATCTATTCAGAGACAAGCATGGTGCGGTTTGTCAGCATGAAACAGTTAAACAGCACACATGAACATGGTGCCAGGATATATGTGTGTTCAGTGAGGGTTAACTTGTCCAATACCACTTCGACTGTCCATCCTGCTGCTGCTGGTTCTCCTTGTTTGGTGGTAGGGTGGGTGGTTGAAACTGTTAGAGATGATTCCTCTCTGCAGGCTGTGCTGGGATGGCAGGGGGCAGCTGCTTCATGGGACTTTGGTTAAGTTACATCTCAGCAGGCTTTTGGTTAAAATAAAACACATACTTGTATTGAAGTTAGAGTTCATTGGTTTAGTTTGAGGACATAAGTTTTGTATCATCTTTCTTTGTTACTCACCATACTTACATGTACTCAGGAAACAAAGGAAGGAGGCGGCCTATGTCTCCTGAACTTATAGACTGGCGACATCATTAGTGATGTCACTAGGGAAGAACCATGTGGAGGTGTGGTTGGTGAATTGTTGTGGGTGTATATATTAAGATTGTTTATGATTTGATGTTTGGTTGCAGATGTATGACGGCAGGCCGTATAAAAGTGATGTCATGTGAATGTTGTTTAACTGCTAATCTTGTTGTTACTTACCTGTTTCAGGAGGGGCTCAGGACTTACCTGAGGACTGGTATAGTCCACTTTCAGTCAGAGGGCAGGCTGATGGAGGGCTCTATATAATAAGGAGCTGCCCTACTGCTCAGGGGGTTGCTCTGCGAGAGTGTAGTTGTGTACACCTTATTTAAATTTTATTTCAGTTATGCTTATGAGTTAAGTTAATTGTTTGTACAACATTTTGTTACATTATATAATTTATTATAATAAAAATACTGTTGGACAACTGATCCAGCCTTCTGTATCTGCCTCCTACTAAAGATTAGACCGCTTTGGTCGGCCTGTACCACAGAGACACTTGTGTAAACCAGCATAATAGATTATGCCCATATTTAGATTTATTTTTTATTTAGGTTATAAAATACAAAACACTGCTTGAACAAGAGGGCCACACAATTATTACTCTTCACTTTTCTGATCACGTTAATCACTCTCTCTTCCATCTAGGCCTATCATCCGTTTATTTCTCATAAATTTGAAGTAGAACTTAAAAGAAGTTAAAAATTACTACCCTCAAGTTTCTGGAAAAGCTCACCAATCTTTGCTGCTCCGCATTCAAAAACAGCGACTGGAAAACACACTTAACAATTAAAATCAGCTGCGCTCCTTGGTCACCACCCCAGGTAAGTTAATGAGATGGACAAAATATTAGGAACACTTTTTTAAAAAGAAGAGGAAGAAGAAGCATGTAGCTATTTATTGAATATTTTGTTGATTTAACAAACAAGGAACAACACAAAACAAGAAGGCACATGTGGGTACAAAAATAGAGTCTGCATGTTTAAGGTATAAAAGTATAGGCTGTAAGTGTGCAACACTAAGCCCCGCCCGCCATGCCACTGCCAGGATGCCCCGGGATATAAATCAAATTAAAGCTTAAAACAGTAACAAGTCATCAATAACTTTCACCTAAGGTGCTCTTAAACCCCTTCATGATGTTTAATTTTAATAAATAATACAAATTACTGACCTCTAAAAATAATTAGTCACAGAAACGTCGTTTTTATCAGCTTTATCCAATCACCGCCTCGCCGAAAGGTCCAAAGATGAAAATCAAACACTGCGAATTTGTAGCCCTACGGAAGCCCGAGCAGTCAAACCAAAGCGGAACGAGCAAGCGAATAGTTAGACACCAGACAACAACACCGACCTGAACTCTTCGGCTACATGTTATCCACTTAAATAAATCAATTAACCCCACAGGGTGCGTTTATTTTACTTTATTTTGATAAATCTGCTCCGCTAACTCCGCACTGCAGCTTCTTCTTTTGCTTCTGCCTGCAGTCAGAGTTGGATCGATCTTAACACTCCTGCTTCTCGTTACCGGATAAGCTATGGTATTAGGCTTCGTTATGACCTTTGCATTGACTTTAGGACATTATAAACTGCTATGAGCCTGCAGGAAATGTTCAGCTGGACGGTGGTCGTCCTCACCTGCCAGCACAAAGACACCGTCTACTCCTTTCAGAGAGGTGAGGATCATCTGCTATCTGTCCGATCTTTGATGAGTTCTGTGCACTGCAGTTACACCAAGTGGCCTGTAGGTGGCGTTGGAAAACATTACTTTAAAATATAGGTTGATCATTTTTTTTATGTTTTAAACAGCAGTCAGGGTGTGCACATGAAGAGTGAAAGCTGTAATCATTCCTGCTGTTTATACTGACTATTAAAAGATATAGTTCAAATGTGCTTTCAGTGTAACACTCAGTCATTTCGGGCAATTTAAAAGTAGATGTGAAGCTACTATTCAGCTTCAGCAGTCTGAGTTAGTCACATCAAGTGGATATCTGACACATTTAGTCTTTTTAGCATCAGATTCCCTCTTAGTGTTTCCCTATTGAGCTATGGTGGAAGTATAGTAACAAAAAGACTTTGACACTAAAAACACTGTAACACTGAAACTTAGAAGACTTGATTTGACTCATTTGGACGGCTGAAGCTTCATATTAGCTTCAGATCAACAGTACATTTTAAACACAGAAGGACAACTGTGGATTTTGTCTTCCATCACTTACATTATAAATGCATTATGAAGGGATTACAAATTACACATTTTTTGTAAAATATCAGAAAACAGTGAAAAAGGTCTAAGTTGCTGCAAGAAACAGAAAGATATGATGAAATGATAGTAGAGATGTAAGGAAAAACTGAAAATCTTCACAACTGAGAAGCTGAAGGGAACTTTTGGTATTTTGCTTAAAAAATGAAAAACAACAACATCATTGTTTCATGTCACTCAATTACTTTTAACCAGCTAATCATTTCAGCCCTAAAATTTTATGCATATATTTAGGGAAGCATCTAACTGTTATTTTCATTATTGATTTATCTGTTGATTAGATTAGATTAGAAAGTTTTATTGTCCCTGAGGGGCAATTTGATTTGCAACAGCAGTCGACAACCAAATTCACACCATAAAAAAACACAAAAACAAAAAACAGTACAATAGTTTTCTTGATTAATCATTAATTCATTTTGTCAATGAAAAGTGAAAAATACCTGTTGTAGTTTCACAAAAATGACTTACTACTATTACTACTACTACTACTTATACTACTTACTACTTATTTAATTCAACCAACAGTCCAAAACCCAAATATAGTAAATCCTTGATGTTTGAGACAGATCTGAATTATAATTTGATAACTGTGTGTGTGTGTGTGTGTGTGTGTGTGTGTGTGTGTGTGTGTGTGTGTGTGTGTGTGTGTGTGTGTGTGACAGAGTTAGAGTTGCGGCAGCAGCGTGGCTCTCTGTCTCCGGATGCGTTGGTTTTGACGGTGCAGGATCGCCAGGAGCCGGTTGGCAGTGGCGGGGCGACGTTCAATGCTCTGCTGGTCGCTGCAGAACACCTGAGCAGCAGAGCTGGACACACTGTGAGTTATCATACTGGGAATACACTGCTCAGAAGGACTGGTCAAACTGGTTACACTGAGATACACTGCTTCAGACTGGTTGTACTGGTACGCAGATTGGACTGGGTTTGAATTTGACAGAATTTACTGCTCAGATTGGTGAGAATATAGTCTGCAACTACCTAAAACTACTAACACTGGTGCTGACATGACATGTTGACTACCAGAGCCTTCGATCATCAGAGTGCTCATTTCTAACAGATAAAAACCCATCAGATTGTATTTAAGCATCCAACACATCGTTGTGAAACAATGTTTTCATCAAAATCAACAAGCAAGACTCACACAACTTATAGCAAGCTCCAATATATGTGTACAGTTCACACAAATGAGGTGCAAAATGCTTTGGACAGAAAGAGAGCTTAGTCAGAAATCCTGTTCTATGATATGTTGTTAATTGATAACAGGGTCTCTGCGTTTTGACTGAAGAAGTATTATTTCCTGTACTGTTTCCCTCAGGTGGTGACAGCAGACGTCCTGGACGATGCTCACATCCTCATCCTCCACACAGTGCGTACAGCTGCTGCTGCCACATTTTGTTCTGCAGATATTGTTTTATATTTTTCCACATCAAACATCGATTTGTTTCTTCCTGCAGGGTCGGGATTTCCCCTGGAGCTCCTGCAGCCGAGCTTTCTGCTGGCTACCTCAAGAGAAACATGACCAGAGAGTCCAGGCTCCAGTCTGCTGTCTGGACCTGCTGCTGGACTGCCTCAGTAACCAGGTTAAGATGCTTTTTATTTGTTGCACATCCAGAGTAAGGAAGCAAGTACTAACTGGACCAAATAACAACTGTGTGAAATCTAGAAAAAAGCCGGCATAATGCACAAGTGACATTTCGACTTCTATGGTCTTCTTCAGACTGAAGATCAACTTGAAGAATTCTTAAAACACAAAGTACTTAACACTTTACGTCACAGCTATGAAATCAAACTACATATATAATAAAATGGTGAGAACATAGAAACAATCTGCGCTATCAGTCGCACAGATGACTGCTTGCATCCTGCTGCTGCTTCTAGTTTAAGCTTCTAGAGATTAAGCTTTAAATTCAGAGCAGGGTTGTGTGTTAGAGCCACTACCACTGAGCAAACTTTTGGGTCTCTCTTTTTAACGTAATACAGATTTGTCCTGGTTCTCCTCCTGGCGTTTGGGTCTGCAGCACTGATATGATCCTGACCATACCTCCTGACTTTGGTTAGTGTGGGGTAAACTAACTCTATAACTGTATCACTGCATTAAATGTGTACTTCTTTGAGTCAAAACTCAGTAAAAATCTAAATGTACAAACACGATAAACATATTTTTAGATTAAATGTGTGTCATCATCTCCCCTTATAACATCAAAACGTGCCTGAGAATCATCACATTTTTAAGATTTCTTCCATATCAAAGTAATCCAGTGATGGCTACCTGTATATCTATGGATACATTGCAAACAGGAACTGATAATAAATAATTTGACATAACTTTAAATGGAGCCAGTTTGCCTGAAATGTAAAAAAAACATTGGTTGACAACAAGGCTCAAATTGTAGCCTACAGCTAACTAACTGATACACAGGGTCGGGGGCTTGTAGTCTAAAATACTCCTTCAATCACCCAGAATTACTGATGAAGATGCTGTCGGATAATATAAACCATGGATGAGTATTAGTAATTATTCGCTGAACTTCCTGTGTGTGTGTGTGTGTGTGTGTGTGTGTGTGTGTGTGTGTGTGTGTGTGTTAGCTTTGTCCTGGGAGGGTTTCTCTGGTGTTCGTGTTTTGGCGTTACCAGGTGAAGTCTCCTATGCAGCCAATCATGGAGTCTACCTGTCCGACCAACAGGTGAACACTTTATTTACACTAATGTCATGTATTTTTGTCCCTATCTTTATTATTTATAGTATATATTTATGTATTTATGTTTCTTCAGTTTTTACTCCATTGATGAACTCATGTGATTGTTAAAATGTTTTATTTGTGCTACACATGTATAATTTATCATATTAAAATTGCTGGTTAATAGCTTTTGTAGTTTTAATGAATCCACAATGAGAGTGAAGTTGTTTGTTTTTGTCTCACAGGGTCAGGTCAGAGACATCATCTACAAGGGGACAAAGGAGCAGATCCAACAATCAGTGATGCCCGATGGGAAAGTACCACTGGTAGGTCCTCCTTCCTGCAAATAAGTAGTAAAATCAAACACGCCTTCTGTAAGAAAGTGGGGTTTAACCAAGTAAAGCAGCTACTAGTGTTGTTGTTTGAGCTGCTGCTTGATAATGTTTAATGCTAGCATGAATTTTCTTAAAGGGTTATTTCACTCAAAATTAGTCAGGATGAGCTGGTGGCAAAAATGTCAGAAGGAAAACTCACAAAATCTTACTAAATTACTAATCCATCTAGCTCCATACCACAAAGTGTAAGAGGAAAATAGATTTTTTTTTTTTTTTTTTACAGTTTGGCGCAATTAACCATTCAAAACTCTCTTAGGAAAATGCTCCAAAGACATACAAATAGTTCATATTTTCCTCTTGTTGTGGTGGAAAAGCTTCTGAAAGTGAAATTTGATGTTTAACGTCAGGTAAATTTATTTGTTTAACATGTTTCAACCACAAGTGCATAGAACATAAAATACTGAAAAAAAGTAAATTACAGTTAAATAAGTGTTTTCAATGAGTCATATTGGTAAAAATGAAAACTCATGTTCTATATATATACAGTCCAGACATTAAGCATTTGGACGGTTACACGTTTTTGTTCTTCAGGCTGTGTTTCAGCACACCAAATTTGAAATAAAACAATAGATACTACATTAAAGTGTTAAGTCTCAGCTTTAATTCATTTTGCATGTTTGTTTATTTGTTTTTTGTCTGTCTGTAGGTGTCAGGTCCAGTCTTCTTCAGCAGGTCTGTATCAGAGAAGTTATTGCAGACTCACGTCACTCCTCCTCTGGACGGCTGCACCTACCTGGGCCTGGACTCTGGAGCTCCGCCCCTTAAAGTACCAGTTTTTTTTCCTTCTTTCTTGAATTTATTTTGAAGAGTTATACGAATAAAATGCTTAAACATGCTTTGTAATGTACCTGATATCTTGACTAATAGAACAGTTAAATGTATAAAAATATGGATCACAAAATCAGATTCTTTTCAAAGATTAAATAGATTTTCTTGTTTCATCGCTCCTCAGATCTCTCTCTTCCTGGACGTGCTGAAGTGTCTCTGCTCAGATTTGACTCAGGATCAGTTTGTGAGTGAAGACAGAGCCGGCTGTAGTTCAGCTGGTGGTCCACAGGGTGCGCCGGTGAGGGGTGGCAGGACAGAGCTGTGGAGGATCTTGAGAGGAGCTCCACTCAGCCTGGGTGGGTGTCTCTTATGTTTACCTTTTTAAATTGGCTTTGTTATTGTGAGGCTCTTACACCAAAGGAACATAGCGCCACCTGGTGGATGATTGTAGATCGCGAGTTTAGAATCTGGGCAGCACCATCTTGAAAATTTCTGGTGCGTGCTGGGAAAAATAAAAAAATGGATTCTACTTATATGGGCATGAGGCGGAGCCATAGGCGGAGCGGGGAGGTTGCTATGGTTGCGAGGGCTGGATCTCAAGGACATTGGGCAATCAACATGTCAATCAGGACGTAGCCACGCCCTAATGCATACCCTACTTTATCATCAAATATAAAATCAGGGAGGCCAAAATTTCACAAATGAACATCATACTGCATTGGAGAAGGCTTTAAACTAGCGATTGAGACCATAAACACATTTTGAAAACAAAGTGAGAAGTTGGTGAATTCTCCATTGATTTGTATGGAGACGGAAGTCCTTTTGACACCAATACGGTCGCCCCCTGGTGGCCTTTTTATAGAATGCAGTTTTAAGTTACTTCCACGTTGGCCTCATTTTAGAGGACCGGAACTCCCTGCCTGGTTGGAACAATATTTGTCTGATATCTGTCCTCTGCTCTCTCCCTGACAGTTTACGTTCCTGGCGGTCGTTATGACTACCTGACTCTGTCCGGAAAACAACACATCGACCGACTGACCCGTGATTGGACAGATGGAAACACTCTCTCACACATCCAGGTGTCACTTCCTGTTCATAATCAATGTCATTCAAAGTGTCGCCAATCATAATCAGGTCCTCGCTCTCTAACATCACCTGCCTTCCTGTTTCCTGTTTCCTGTTTCCCTGCAGAGTAAGAGCGGCGTGAGCGAAGGTCAGGTGATCAACAGCATTCTGGAGGGAGATGTTACTGTGGCGACTGGAGCAGTGGTGCAACACTGCCACCTACAGGTCAGCAGAAAAATTATGTTTATATGTAGTTAAAGCTTCAGTAAATGATTATTTCCATTATTGATCGATCTGCAGATCATTTTTGTTAATAATCGTTTTCATTTTCCCATAGTATCATTCAAAGGCATCAAGTGTTTTGTTTTGTCTGACCAACACACTGCAAAATATTCAATAATCTTATCTATATGACGATGTAAGATAAGATAATAATCTGTTATTAGTCCCACAATGGAGCAATTTCAAGCATCACATAGACAGTACTTTGCAGTAAGTTTCAGGCACTGTAAACGTTGAGACTCTTCACCTTCTCCAGAGATTTTGACTCATCAGAACAGGAAAAGCATCAGTGTGGTTAATAATTTTGATAGCTGAATAAATTCTTCAACCCGTTACAGTGCATGATGTTATTCTCCAGCTTTGCTTTCAGTGCTACAGTGTTTTGACCTCTAACCTCTCCACAGGGTCCTCTGGAAGTCCCGTCAGGTTGTCTACTGTCGGGTCTCGAGTTGTCCACGTCACAGTGTATCAGGCAGCTGTTGCTGGCCAGTGACATCATCATACAGGGACATCGAATTCAGCTGGGAGAACTGAAGCTGAACGTCTACACAGTGATGGGAGCTCAGGACGACCTGGAGGTAGAAAACGGGGACCGTTGAACCATTGACGGCGACTGAATCTGAGTTCATCTTTTCTTTTTCAAACTGAGATTCAGTGGATAATTTGAACATTAAAGCAGTTTGTCTTGCTGTAATCATTCCTCATGTTCGTACTGACCATTAGAAAATCCCTTCATAATACACTTACAATGAAAGTGATGGAGGACAAAATCCACAGTCCCCCTTCTGTGTAAAGAAAAAAAAGTATTTAAAAGTTTATCTGAAGCTAATATGAAGCTTCAGCCGTCCCAAATGAGTACATCCTTTAAGATATACAATATGAACCTTCCTCTCTGAACTTCTCCTCAGGTCTCCTCTAATGATGATGATGATGATAAAGCCTCCTTCCTCAACCACAGATGGAGCCTCTTCTACAGCAAAACTGGAATACAGTAGGACTCTGACCTTTGACTTTTAAACATTACTTTAACAAGTCTGCTTCCCTGAAATTACCTTTATAATTTATATATTATCTATTTTGAAATAAAATATAATAAGGAAAGTAAAAGAAATGTTTAAAATAAGTTAAAAAAAAACCAAACATATTAATCAAAGTGTAGTTAAAGTGATCGCTGGTCTTCCTCTAATCAAAAACTACAACATGACAAGAACAACATCTAAAAATTACATTGATCAATAGAACAAGAAAAAGCAAAACAGGTCAAATATAAAAATCATAAAATAAGTTAAAGAACTTGTGATAACTTACAACAAAAAGCAAAATTGTCAAAAGAAATAGTAACAAGAAGAAACTGAAAATAATGGAATGTGAGATTTAGTTTTATGGTTATTCTCTCTGAAAATTAATACAATTATTTCTTCATCCTCTTTCTCCTCCTCCTCCTCTCAGGCCTGAGGAGCTGTGGGTCAGAGGAGAACAGCGCTCCCTGCTGGAGGCTCGTCTCTTCCCAGTCCTCCACCCCAGAGAAGGTGCCGTGGGTCTGGAGGGAGGTGTCGGCTGGCTGCTGGGCGGACCTGGCTGTCTGCGGAGGTGGAGGGAGGCGTGGAGACTGTCGTTAAAGGAGGTGCTGGCCCTCACCCACCAGGAGGGGGAGCTCCAGTGGAGGGAGGAGTTACTGTTCCTGGCGGGGAGGAGGAGGGTGACTGACGCCCTGACAAGTCGGACAGACGTCTGCCTGTTGCCTTGCTTCAGGGCGGCAGCTCTGGGAGGCCAGCAGGGAGCGCTGCTGGAAACACTGGACAGCAGTAAGTCACAAATTATAGCTATAAAAAATGTTTTGTTCTCTCTGTATTCTTTAACTTTTATTTTTTTGTATGCTAAATATTACGCTACAGGCTGGAAACAGGGGGAATTAGTTTAGTTAATAGTTTGGGTGTATGAAAATAAATGATATTATTAGGTGGAATTAACTAAAGGAACTTAACATTTCTCCTCTGAATGTGTCCTTCAGTTGCAGCAGGTAGCGGGATGGGGCCCGGTGCAGAGTTGGGCGTGGCCGCTCGCTGTCTCTCCTGTATCGCCGACGTGTTGGTGTGCATGGCCAAAGGTAGAGGGGGGCTGAGAAGTGGGCCAGCTGCTAATGAGGCCTGGAGCTCCGCCTACTTCCTGTTAGAGGAGGGTAACCTGAGGGGCGGAGTCAATGCCTTGGCTACACAGAGAGCTCATTGGCTCAGCAGGTGAGCTTCACTCTTTTGGTTTTCATTCAGTTTTTGTTTTTTATTGGTGGTTTTATTGGTGGTTTTTAACATAATGATACCTTTCTTCCCATGACTTCCCCTACAGGCCGGATTTGCTAGTGCGGGCGGCACGACATTACGAGGGCGCTGGTCAGGTGCTGCTGCGACAGGCTGTGATGTCATCGCAGAGGTTCATCTCCATTGGCCAGGGTGATGTCCCGCCCCTTGAGCAGTGGCAGGAAGTGGAGTGTCCGGCCAGACTGGACTTAGCAGGTGAGTGGACAAGCTCCAACTACCTCTGTTGAAGTTACCCTGCTACTTTTGTCTATAGCCATTGGTCGACAGGTGTAGTATAACAAAAGACTGTTGTTGTTGCCCAATAATGTCAAAACAGACATAAAATACATCCTTTGACGACATTAAGACACATTTACAGTCTTAAAATACCTGCAAAGGTGGCGATTATGGTGGGGTTAGCCACAGTAATTCACCCAGGACATTGCAAATATTTTAAAATACGCTGCTGAAGATTTGAGCTGACTTGGCAAGCCTGGACGATATTCACCCCATGGAGGAATCAATGGATACCTCAGTGGGGTCTCTTGTTGCATGGATTTCTGCAGTTGGACGATTGTTAATTTTAGTGTAGCTCCTTCAAGGTACATACACCAAATACAACCAAAGTTCTGCACAAATTTAAAAATGGTTGAAGTTGTAGATTGGCAGAAAAGTCAATGTTTTACAGTTAAATCTCAAGAGACTTTTGGAGCACCCTGGTAGCCAAGTGGTTACTGTGCATGCCACATACATGCAATGACCCTAATTCGTGTCTCGCAAGGGAGCTTTGTTGCATATCATACCCATCTCTCTCTCTCCTTGTTTCCTGTCAGTGTCTTTGCCATTAAATATCTAATAAATACAAAAAATGCCCCAAAAAACTACTGACTGCTGAGTGGTTGACCACCATCAACAATATTTTCCACCAATTTCTAACACTAACCAAGTTTTGACCCAAATGTTGCACAAATTTGATCAAAAGAAAACTGAGCAAATGCATATTGCCATCATTTTACAATCATATGAATATTAGGAGTTGGTTAATCAAGATAAACTGTTTAATTTTAATTTAGTTTAATTATTAGACACCGTTAAACTTTGTAGAAGAAGAGGACACAACAAGATGATGTCACTAAAAGAGCAGCTGGACTGGACAACAGGAAATCTTTTTACAGATATTCCCTTTTTCTGTATCTCTGGTGTTTCCACTCTGATTTTTTTAAGCTCAAAATGAAAATGCCAGTGGAAACAAAAGGGAGTTTTTTTCTTGCCACTGTTGCTCATGTGGGAGTGTTGGGTCTCTTTAAAGTTAAAACCTGAAGAGTTCGGTTTAGAACCTGCTCTATGTGTAAAGTGCCTTGAGATGACTTTGTTTGGCGCTATACAAATAAAGATTGATTGATTGATTGAAACACAGTAATTGTAACCAGTACTATTTCTCGTATAAGGCGGCTGGAGCGATACGCCTCCCATCGCCTTTGAGCATGGCGGCTCTGTCACCAATGTTGCAGTGAAGGTTGATGGGAAGCGTCCTATTGGTGCCAGGGCCCGTCGCATCAGAGAGCCCCGCCTCCTGCTGGTCAGCTACACTGGCGGGCGGGACAGTGGAGTTTCCACAGAGACGGTGTGTGATAGTCTGGATGACCTGAAGGACTACTGTCAGCCACATGCACCTGGTAGGGACAGACTATGTTTGGACTGGTTAAATGAGATAAACAGGATTAACCTCAGTGCTGACTTTAGTGTGTGTTTTTGTGTTTGTGTGTGTGTGCAGGAGCGCTGCTGAAGGCGGTGTGTGTGTGCAGCGATCTGGTGTCTCTCTCTTCCCAGCACTCTCTAGGGGAACAGCTGATGCAGCGATGGGGAGGAGGGGTGGAGCTCCACAGCTGGTCAGTGCTGCCCACAGGATCAGGACTGGGTGAGAAAAACAACCTACACAACACATCTACATCAACATAAAAACTACACCTGCCATAGTAGTAGTTGTAGTAGTAACAACATATATTAAAGTATAAATCAGATTTGAGATTACTAATATTTTGCTTTCTCTAAGTAGAATAATGGAAAATAGTGGAAATAGATAATGGATCATTAAAGTTCATTTGTGTGGGGTGAGGGGAGAGGACGAATGCTCAATAGGTTATAATCTCATTTTGATCAACTGTCGTCCGGCAGGTACCAGCAGTATCCTGGCGGGGGCGCTGCTGGCTGCAGTCTACAGATGCACAGGTCGAACCTACAACACAGACTCACTCATCCACGCTGTCCTCTACCTGGAACAAATACTGACCACAGGTTTGTAGCTCTCTGAGTGGGTAGAGTTATTCTTCCAGGAAGCTTTCACTTCAGTCCATGTAATTATATAATTAGTCTGGGTTTGTTTTTAATGATTTCAGTCTCTCTGCAGCTTATAGTAATAATTTAAACAACAGTGTACATCCAGCTTTGTGTCATCCCGTCATATATTTCCCAACTCTGTAAATCATGAGTTGTCCAGTGAACACTTGCAAACACAGGACTCAACTGCCTCTCTGTTTGGGCTGAACTTCTCCTCCTCTTCCAGGTGGAGGCTGGCAGGATCAGGTCGGAGGTCTGGTGGGCGGGGTCAAGGTGGGTCGTTCCAAGGCGTCTCTGCCCCTGCAGGTGGAAGTGGAACATCTCAGTCCTCCAGACGACTTCCTGGTGTCTCTGGAGCAGCACCTCCTGCTGGTGTACACCGGCAAGACTCGTCTGGCTCGCAACCTTCTGCAGGTGGTGCTTCCTTTCTGTTTATAGTCTCATTCTCTGTGTCTGTCTTTCATCTGAATACAACTACTCATGTAAGCAAATCGATCAGGTAGATCATCCTGAATTAAACACATTTTGTTAATTATAGGTGGTTTACACCTTTGAAGCTGTGTTAATTGATTTGAGGGAAGAGAAGACACAAAATCTGACATAATTAACTTTTATTGTACCCAAGAAGAAAAGAAGTCTTATTAGAAAATTTAAAAAAAGTCTTATTATAAAACAGATAACAAAGCATAAAACTTTATAAATATATAAAAATGTGACAAAATATGTAAAAACAAATACTAAAACTACATTACCCACAATGCACAGTTGAGTTGGAGATTCACGTTAACAGTAGCTTACTATAAAGCTCACTGTGTAAACTTTTTTACACAAAGATTCTTTCTTCTTCGTATTATTATTACAACATTTATTTAATCAGGTAGTCTCATTGCCTTCAACAGTTCTTTTGCATCGATGATGATGATGATGGTTTGTCTGCAGGATGTGGTGCGTAGCTGGTACAGTCGTCTTCCCTCGATGGTTCAGAACGCCCACCAGTTGGTGGCTAACTCAGAGGACTGTGCCAGAGCATGTACAGACGGTGAGACTGTTCAACACACAGTAAGATTAATACTGTAGAAGAAGAAAAAACAGCTAGACAAGCTAGAATCATGCAAATAGTAAAGACACTGCAAATAGTTAGTTATTAACTCACACAAGTGAGGTGGACTATTTTATACATAACCTTAACTTTTAGTATCTTACCAGTTTGTAGTTTAAGTTTGTGTAGTTTAAACAAACAAGATATAATGTGTTTCAAGGTGCTGCCTCCACCATGAAGAGAATGAAGTGTATTTCCCCAAAATGTTGGGATTATGCGTTTAAATAGACCCAGGTTATTAATTACTCCCATCATTTCGTCTGATCCTACATTTCCCACAATTCCTTTTGCCGAGGACCAGACAGTGAAGAATCAAAGCTGGTGAAAAGATGAGCTCTCTTCCTTCCTCTGCAGGCTCTCTGTCCGGACTCGGTCTATGTCTGGACCGCTCATGGCAGCAGAAGAAGCTCATGGCTCCCGGTTGTGAGCCGGCTTCAGTGAGAGCCATGATGGACGCTCTGAGGCCGCTGGTCCTGGGTCAGAGTCTGGCCGGGGCTGGCGGCGGCGGTTTCCTCTATGTACTGACCCGGGAGCCACAACAGCAGCAGGCGGTGCTTCAAGTCCTCAACAACACAACGGTAAGAGCCATAGGGGAAAATATATTGTATCTAACTTAATTTATGTCATGCTTGTTATTTAGCCACAGAGATTATTACTTACAATGGAAACCAGTAATTTCCATCACTCCTGTTACCAAACTACAGCCAGCTTCATGATTTAGTCTGTTATTTCACAGAATTATGATGTGTATAAACAATACGGCTGGATTATAAAGCACAAATTTGTGAATTTGTGATATGTAGCCACTGTAAAGATAAGCTCTGTGTTCTCTCATGGACGTGGAAAAGTCCGTTGGGAGCTGCAGTGTGCGGACTTTTCTCTTTATATGGCAAAACATGTCAATGTTTTACCATATAACAACAGCTAGACAATAAATACAGAAGACAAGACTTCACTTCTCACATTTTACCGTCACATTTTATTTTATTGTGTGTTTTGTCTGTTTGGTTACTGTGGTGATAGTTACCTGAGTAGTTACAATGGTGATATTTGGTTTGTTTTATTTTCAGGGTCTGGGAGACTTCAGTGTTCACTCTGTGGAGCTGGACATGGATGGGATCACAGTCCTACCACCATCCTGAGGATACACACACACACACACACACACACACACAAATATTTAAATGCTCTCAGTTTACAGTGAGAGCTGATGCACTAATATGAATGTGAATGAGACAATTTTGTATTTTATGAACTCATTTTGATAATCAAACTGATATTGTGTCCAGTATTTGATCATGAAGATTGAACTGTATTCTCATATATTATTATTCACATGTGAATCGACAGAATAAATACTTAGGACAAGAACCTCGTTGTTTTCAGTGTGTGTGTCAGTGTGTTAAAACAGTGTGTTTGCAGTGTTGATGGAGATAGTACAACACCTTCATTTTCACTAAATACTGGATGTGACAATCATTTGGCAGACGGCTTTGTTTAAAGCAGGAATACAAATGCACAAAGATTCACCCCCGCAAAAGAAAATGGAAGTCATGTTGTTTTACTTTCTTTAAAGTTACCTTTCACGTAATTAGGAAAACATGAAAAATATAAGAAAGTGCCACCCAAAGATAATCAATATAAATATATTTCAATCGTGATCGAGACTTTTCAGTTTAATCTCAGTTTAAATACCATTGAAGTAGAAGTACTGCTACCCCACTTGACTTTCAGTATTACTCTGGTAAAAGTGAAATTACTGAAAAAATACTGGAATCCTAATCCTTAAAAGGTATGTTCACTGTTTTCACTGCAGACTTTATTAAAAGAAATGTAGCTCTAGTTAAGAGAAATGTATTATTTTGCAGCAGTTGAATGCAAGAGAAGCCAAACATCTATCTGAAGGTTCAAACTGACAAACCTGGAGCTGCAGTAGTAGACAGGGACAAGACAAGAAGAAAAATGTCCCTCCTGCTTCTAGCATGTATCATGTAGCATCCTCTGCCCAGTTTGTGCCTCTCATATATTAACATACATTCACAGATGTAACTATTGGTTTCTCTAAAATTTTTATTCTGTAATGTTTGAAACATACAGAAGGTCAGTTAAAACATATAGCAGCTCTGAAGGTATGATGATGAAACAATATTTCACCTACTGAATCATAAGAAATATTTTTACCCATTTCCCAAGTAGCCCCTCTCTTTTTGTATCAAAACCAAGCCTGTGAGCTACCTGGATAGGACACAGAGTTACAGTTTGGAAAACAAGTTAAAATCTATTTATAACATGTAGCAGACTAAAACACACAGTGAGTGTTTTTACATTACCTGTGTTTTTCAAACTTTGACAGTTAATTATCTTTTAGAGATAAATATGTTTACCTCTGTAACCTGAAAGTATTCTAATACATGAGAATGCTTTTGCAATTTCGGACATTTGGTGTGATCCTCAGAACAGTATAATATAAGATTTTCCAGAAGAAAAGCCATTAAGTCTGGTCTAATCTGTGCTTTCATTGGTGTGATCTGACCTTTGATTCGGTCTGAGTTGTTGCAGTTATATGGCAATTATTTTACTCTAAGTTGAAGCAGTGGTTACAACTAAAGAAGTAGAAATGTATTACATTCATTTTGATTTGGAATGTTATGGAGACTGGAACAGAGGCAGAAGGTGAAGGGCTGCAGTACTCATGTTCCACCACTAAAACCCCCATACTTTTAAAATTGCTGCTCCACCTCTGGCCCTGGGTCTCCTCCCGATTGGATGTGCCCTGAATAACTTCAAAGGAACTGTCTCTAAACCACTCCCATTTCAGTATGATGGAGCAACGGTTCTACTCTGAGGTCTTTCCGGATGACTGAGCCACTCATCCCTAAAGCCCAGTTTGTATCCATGATCTCATTCTTTCTGTCACCAGCAAAAGCTTATGGCCCCCTAGCCTCTCTATGACCGCCGACCATCACTGTGCCTCTGAGTGAGGCCATTCAGAGCAACTATAAACACATTTCATGTGAATGACGACTGCTGGCTGTTATATGTTTGACCTTCAGGACGGATTGAGGGTAATGACCTGAAGGTTAGTGACATAACCTGCCTATCCTCTGATGTCACATGGTCCAGCCTTCTGATTCTTGTTGGTTTTGGAGCATATTGGTCCTCAGCCATGATTTGCAGCATGTTGAAAGCATGCTGGAGGAGTTCAAAGAGTTCAAAGAGTCTGGAACAAAACCATCAGTCTGCTCTTCCTTATTCAGTACCTCATAGTGTTCTACTATATCCTTACTCTGTGGAGAAATCATCTCATGGCAACACAAATGCAGTACATGTACAGTAAATGTAAATGTAAATGCAGTGTACTACTGTGTAGTGTTTTTCTGAACAGCCTTTAAACTCAATAATCTATTACTCCAACTGGACTTGCTGGATCGGATTTCATTGTCTCATCAGCACTTTGAACAACATGCCCACATCCATACAGCCCTTTGTATTGTTTTACACTGGACAGTTTTCAGTGTGAATGCAGTTGAGGAGTTCCTTTATGTTGCTGAACAAGAAAAAGTCGAAAAAAGGAAAGACAATGTGTACAGTCCACCGATCACAATTTCTGGGCTGCACTCGTACATCTACATGTGTGGACCATGCAGACATAGGCAGACAATGAAATTTAAGTCACGTGGACAACACGGACCCTCACTGCCACACAAATACAGAAAGCACAAATTCTGGGCTGCACTCGTACATCTACATGTGTGATTTAATATGGTTTATGACCATTACCTGCAAACGTGAAGACATTCCCATCAGTCTCAGTTATACTTTGTGTTTAGTGCTAAATAGCAAATGTTTGCCTGCTAATACACTAAACTTACATGATGAACAAGGTAAATATTATACCTGCTAAACATTAGCATTATCATTGTGAGCATGTTGGTATGCTTTATTTAGCATTTAGCTCGAGTACAGCATCACAGGGCTGATAGCACGTTAACTATAGATTGTAAAGTCTTAAATGTGTATATTTGTCCTCCCTTGTCAGCTAAGACCACAGAGCTCAGTGATCAACTTCTTATCCAAACAGAAAAGACAGAAAACTTTGTTTACAAAGACAGTACTTTATTTATTTTTCAGTGTTTCCATGGTAACTCAATAATAAGAGTCCATGATGCGCCTCATGCTCATGAACCTCATGCCGCTCATGCCCATGTTCATGAAGTTCCTGTACTCTCCAGGCCTCATGTACATCATCCTGCCTCTGTAGCTGGGCTGCTCGTACATCAGCCAGTGTCCGTCCATCACGTTGCAGGACATGCAGTTGGACATGCTGTAGCGGCTCTGGATGTTGTCACAGTCGTCCATCAGCTCGTGCATCTGACCACCGAAGCTCTCCCTCTCGTAGATCCTCATCCTGTAGTTTCCACGGTGCTGCAACACAAGGAGCCAGTCATTAATGATGTGACAATAATAATGATGATAATAGTATGTGTGTAATCTGCTGATTCAGACTGATGAAGATATCAGGTCTGTGATTTGATTGGCGGCTGTGTGGTTACCATGGGGATCATGCGGCAGGACCTGATGCAGTCGCTCATGCCCATCATGCTCATGTAGTCAGCGTACTCGCCCCTCCTCATGAAGTACTGGTTACCCATGAAGTTGGTGCGGTCGTAGACCATGAAGCAGCCCCTCTCCACCCTGCAGGAGTGGCACCTGCTCATGTAGGAGGACATGTCAGCGCAATCGCTGCTGCACTCATAGGAACGACCCTGGAAGTTCCTGTCCTCGTAGAAAATGATCTGAGATAGAGACGGAGACAGATCAATAACCTGCTGGATTCATCATTATACAACATTGTGTCTGAATGAGGACACTCAGTCATTGTTATTGGTGAAAGTGACTAATTATTTTACAACTGAAATGCTGCTCAATCACCATCAAGTTGCTTTACAATGAGATATTTTACATGACTAAATCTCAGAATGTCCCATTAACATTGGAACAGCTCTATATATTAACCATGTGATCAAAGCACAGATCAAACTATTTAAGAATGTGTAAAACTATTTTTAAATACAATCTGCCCTGGAACATGTGCAGTAACTGTGACACAGTAATTTAGGGTATTCTTGTATTCTGAGACTAACACTAACATCTTTAGAAATTAAGAAGAGTGAAAAGCCTGTAACTGTCTATAACATCAGTAAAAAGAAACTCTAAACCAGCTAAAGTCAGATTAGATTAGATTAGAGAGAGTTTGTTGTCTTCTCACCTTGCCCATCATGTTGGCGGTTTTTTGGTTGCTGCTGCTGTTGCTGCTACAGGTCAGTGGATGTTGTGTGTTACCTGTCCGGCAGCTGCTGCTCTTTATAGCACCTGGGCAACTGTAGCCTTTTGTCCAAACACCCTGAGCCAGCAACGTGTCATAAAAGAGCCCTTCAGTGTTCAGCTTCACAATTGGCAATAATGGAATGGGCAAAAATGTATTTAAAAGGTGATCTGAAGCTAATATGACGCCATCCTAATGAGTCAAATCAAGTAGATATCTGAACCTCCCCAGCTGTAACACCAAAGACAGCTGTGATAGGGTCTGGTAAGATGTTCCTGCCACATATATGGGAAAAAGCCTCAAATACCTGGATCCAAAAATTTGTCAGTGCTGGGCAGGACTAGAACATGTGCCCAGCAGTAGCAATTGCCTTGATGACATCGCAAACAATGAGGGTCAGTGTTTGGATATATGGCAGCCAACCGGTCCCTAGAGAAGTGAAGCCTGTGTATGATTTGACATTGTACCAAATTGTGTCTAAGGCACAAACGTAAGGAATCTATAGGGTTAGAAAGATACAGAAGAAGGTCATCAGCATAAAGTGAAACCTTGTGAGTAAAGCTCCCCCTAACAATTCCAGGAACTCTATTGTCAGCTCTGAGAGCTATGGCCAAAGGTTCAATTGCGAAATTAAACAGAAAAGGTGACAAACAGAAGCCCTGCCTCACCCCACGTTGGAGAAAAAAGAACTTTGAATTTATAAAATAAGTGCGCACAGCTGTCTGTGGGGTGCTGTAATTTAGGTTCATCCATGTGAGAAATGTTGGGCCAAAACCAAATCTACTAAGCACTTCGAAAAGGTATGACCACTCACAAGCCTTGTCAGCATCTAGGGAGAGTAGAACTTCTGGTGTGTCTGAAGAATGATTGGAATGAAGTCTGCTGAGAAGGCACCTCATATTAAAAAAGGATTGCCTATCAGGTATGAAACCTGTTTGTTTGATCAGGGGAGATAAGATCAGAGATGAGAGTTTCCAGTCGGTGTGTTAAATTTTTGTGAGAATTTTGTAGTCATAGCAAAGAAGGCTAATTGGACAGTACCCACTGCATTCTAGGGGGTCTTTGCCCTTCTTTAGTACGACTGTTATTATAGCCTGATTCATTGTTTCTGGCATTTTCTTTGTGGATAGAATGTCTGCATATAGAGAACCTATCATAGGTACCAATTTGTTGGAAAAAGCTTTATAGAATTCAATGGATATCCCATCAAGGTCTGCTGCTTTACCGCCTGACACGTTATAGGGGTATCAATAAATGTTTGTGCCTCTGGGCTTATCTGTGGGATGCCAAGTTTGTCCAGGACCTCTTGGATCTCCCCCGTATTAGCATGAGCCTCAGATGTGTAAATATCTGCATAATGTCTGAATTGATCATTAATAGTCTGTGGGTGGGTGGTGGTTTTATCTGGTGCAACAAGATTTCAGGGATAGCGGTCTTAGCCGTCTTCTGACGTAGTTGATGAGCGAGGAGCCTGCCTACTTTATCACTGTGTTAGTAATAGGTTTGCTTTGATTTAAAAAGGAGCTGTTCTGTGTCTCTAATGGATAAGCAGTCATACTCTGACTGCGGTAGTAGATGTTCTTTGTGCAGATTAGAATCAGAAGGAACAGAAGCAGCCCTACAGTCTAGATAAATCAGTAAGTTGCAAATTACGCATTGATTGCAAATTGGCTGAGTAGGAGATGATTTGTCCTCGTATATGCTTTAAATGCTTCCCAAATGGTGCTATATGACACCCCTGGAGTTGTATTGATCTCAAAAAAGTAGTCTGACTATTAATAAAGTTTGTGAAATCCTTATCAGCTTGTAGCAGTGGGTCAAAACACCACTGTAACAGGGGAGGTAGTAGGACCCAATTGCAGCACAGAATAGCAGAGAGCAGTTTGGAAAAATCTTTATTATAGTCCACAAGGCAACAGAACAGGTATAGACAGAATATGTAGGACAACAGGCAGAGCTCAAGATCACCAAAGATAGAGTTGGCAGCAGGTACGATAATGCCAGTAGCACTCACAGAGTTGAGGTGTACAACAAGGCAGGAGTCTCTGGGCTCTCCTAACAGGAGAGAAGCCAGAGGACACCACACAGCCAGGCAGACAGGAACAGGCAATATTAGAGGTCAGGGACAGAAGGCTGGTGCGTTTACCAGGGAAGACACGAGGAGGTCCAAGGCAAGCAGGGTCAAAACCAGGAAAACATCTGTAAATAAGTGCTGGAAGGTCTAACAAGCAATTGTCAATGACAATCTGGCAAAGAGTGAGTGGACAACAGGAGTATATATACAGGCTTGATTACAGATGGGGTGCAGCTGAGAGTCCAGGTGATTGCTGATGAAGCCCAGGTGAACAGAGTTAACTGATGAGGTGGGTGTGGCTGATAGCAGGAGTAGAGCAGGGGTGTGGTGAATGGAAATTTACCAGCAGCAGGATAAGAGCAGAACAGACTGTGACATCCCCTGAACTGGAGATCGCATAAACAACCCCCAAACAGAGGTGATAGCACATTCAAGATTCAAGAATGGCTTTACAGGTAGCCTAACTACTAAACTAGTATGCAGTCTGCAGGAAATTAGAAATGCTCATAAACAGAGGTACATTCTAAACATTGATAAAACATTAGCTTGAGGAAATGTAACAAGAATGACAAGCTGCCATTTCAGACCAGCCATTAATCAGATAGCCATCATCCAAATAATTAAGTTTATACTGACCAGACATAATGCAAACCAGTGAGGAAAATAATAATAATAAAATAAAATAAAATAAAATAAAGTATCACCTTAACAATCCATGTTGCAATGTGTGGATCACTATTTCTGTAGTAATCGGTGCGATCTGTCAACCAGGGGTGCTTTTTCCAAGTTGAACGCATCTTTGAGCAAACCTGAAATGGCTGAAGTGGAACAACTACCAGGAGATTCAGGTATTCCAACAATCCTTATATTGTTTCTTTGCAATCTCCCTTCTAAATTTTCACATTTGTTTTAAAGGGTTTCAGTCAGCTCTGTCAAGCACTTCACATTGCGTTGTAGTGTTGTTACATCGTCACTGCATGTGGACAGGCTGTGCTCTGCGCTAGCTAGCGTGCTGCATAGCCCAGCTAATTCTGAGTTAGTTGTGTTTTTGAATTCCTCCAAACCTGATTTCAGAGCCAGGACTTCTGATTCCCAGTTCGCTTTCGAGCACAGACTGAACCTCCTTTTTCATTGCACCAACTAGGTCTTCATGTAATTCACGCTTAAATAGTTCAAAGTCGAGAGGCATAGCTGATGAGCACTCTCCCACCACCTTAGGACTCAGTGGAGAAGGCTTCGACGCAGATATAGTTGTTTGTCGCGTTTTGATAGGTTTGGTCGACATCCCGCACGTCTAGGAGTTACACAAAGCAAAAATGTCTTTGTTTATATTGCTGTATAAAGAGGTTGCCTCTGAAAATAGTAGTTTAACCGTAGTTTCCTGCAGAGTTACACAAACACATGTCCTACTCCATGATTGCTCAGCAGTGCCCCCTATGCCCATTATTTTAACCCTCACATGACCAACAGTGTACATTTTTGAGTTGTCCAGTGATGTGAACACTGGCAAGCATGAGAGTTTTTTCCATCTTTAACATCCATCACTTAAATTCACTTCTCTCTGCTGCCTCTCTGTTTGGATTGAACTTTTCTTCTCCTTCTCCTTTTCCTCCTCCTCCTCCTCCTCCTCCCTACTTTTTGAAACTTGTAGTCTTCAAGTAACACCACATAATCAGGTCCCTCTGGAGCCACAAAAAGCTTTATACTATTTTTTACACAAAGAACACCAGGAAACACTCACTGATGTTAATAACACCTGCAGATCACCTAAAGTCAAATATTTTCCTCTAGGAAGATGTACCACTTGTTTCTATGTTCACAAATGGAGTCATCTTCTGGTCAATCACTCATTTTGTTGTAAATCTGTTACTGAAGTTGGGACTGTGCTAACTGTTGGACACATGTCCATCTGTCAGCAGTGGAGAGCTGTTTCTTCTAATTATTATTACTAATATAACTTGTATATATGATGATGATGATGGTTTGTCTGCAGGTTGTGGTGTGTAGCTGGTACAGCCTTCTTATCCAATGCCTCATGCTGTTCTACTATATCCTACTCTGTGGAGGAATCATCTAATGGCACACAAATGCAGTACATGTACAGTAAGTGTAAATGTAAATGCAGTGTACTACTGTGTAGTCTTTTTCTGAACAGCCTTTAAAATCAATAATCTTTTACTCCAACCAGCCTTGCTGGATCGTATTTCCTTGTCTCATCAGCACTTTGATGATTGTTTTACATTGGACAGTTTTCAGTGTGAATACAGCTGAGAAGTTCCTTTATGTTACTGAACAAGAAAAAGTTGAAAAAAAGGAAAGACAATGTGTACTGTCCACCGATCAGAAATTCTGGGCTGCACTCGTACATCTACATGTGTGATTTAATATGGTTCATGACCATTACCTGCAAAGGTGAAGACATTCCCATCAGTCTCAGTTATACTTTGTGTTTAGTGCTAAATAGCAAATGTTTGCATGCTAATACACTAAACTTACATGATTAACAAGGTAAATATTACACTTGCTAAACATTAGCATTATCATTGTGAGTATGTTAGTATGCTTTATTTAGCATTTAGCTCGAGTACAGCATCACAGGGCTGCTAGCACATTAACCATAGATGGTGAAGTCATTGTCAGCTAAAACCACAGAGCTCAGTGATCAACTTCTTATCCAAAGAGAAAAGACAGAAAACTTTGTTTACAAAAAAAGCACTTTATTTATTTTTCAGTGTTTCCATGGTAACTCAATAATAAGAGTCCATGATGCGCCTCATGCTCATGAACTTCATGCCACTCATGCCCATGTTCATGAAGTTCCTGTACTCTCCAGGCCTGAAGTACATCATCCTGCCTCTGTAGCTGGGCTGCTCGTACATCAGCCAGTGTCCGTCCATCACGTTGCAGGACATGCAGTTGGACATGCTGTAACGGCTCATGATGTTGTCACAGTCGTCCATCAGCTCGTGCATCTGACCACCGAAATTCTCCCTCTCGTAGATCCTCATCCTGTAGTTTCCACAGTGCTGCAACACAAGGAGCCAGTCATTAATGATGTGACAATAATAATGATAATAGTATGTGTGTAATCTGCTGATTCATACTGATGAAGATATCAGGTCTGTGATGTGATTGGCGGCTGTGTGGTTACCATGGGGATCATGCGGCAGGACCTGATGCAGTCGCTCATGCCCATCATGCTCATGTAGTCAGCGTACTCGCCCCTCCTCATGAAGTACTGGTTACCCATGAAGTTGGTGCGGTCGTAGACCATGAAGCAGCCCCTCTCCACCCTGCAGGAGTGGCACCTGCTCATGTAGGAGGACATGTCAGCGCAATCGCTGCTGCACTCATAGGAACGACCCTGGAAGTTCCTGTCCTCGTAGAAAATGATCTGAGATAGAGACGGAGACAGATCAATAACCTGCTGGATTCATCATTATACAACATTCTGTCTGAATGAGGACACTCAGTCATTGTTATTGGTGAAAGAGACTACTTATTAACAGGTTGTTTTCCAATGAGATATTTTACATGACTAAATCTCAGAATGTCTCATTAACATTGGAACAGCTCTGTATATTAACCGTGTGATCAAAGCACAGATCAAACTATTTAAGAATGTGTAAAACTATTTTTAAATACAATCTGCCCTGGAACATGTGCAGTAACTGTGACACAGTAATTTAGGGTATTCTTGTATTCTGACACTAACACTAACATCTGTAGAAATTAAGAAGAGTGAAAAGCCTGTAACTGTCTATAACATCAGTAAAAAGAAACTCTAAACCAGCTAAAGTCAGATTAGATTAGATTAGAGAGAGTTTGTTGTCTTCTCACCTTGCCCATCATGTTGGCGGTTTTTTGGTTGCTGCTGCTGTTGCTGCTACAGGTCAGTGGATGTTGTGTGTTACCTGTCCGGCAGCTGCTGCTCTTTATAGCACCTGGGCAACTGTAGCCTTTTGTCCAAACACCCTGAGCCAGCAACGTGTCATAAAAGAGCCCTTCAGTGTTCAGCTTCACAATTGGCAATAATGGAATGGGCAAAAATGTATTTAAAAGGTGATCTGAAGCTAATATGACGCCGGCCTAATGAGTCAAATCAAGTAGATATCTGAACCTCCCCAGCTGTAACACCAAAGACAGCGGTGATAGGGTCTGGTAAGATGTTCCTGCCACATATATGGGAAAAAGCCTCAAATACCTGGATCCAAAAATTTGTCAGTGCTGGGCAGGACTAGAACATGTGCCCAGCAGTAGCAATTGCCTTGATGACATCGCAAACAATGAGGGTCAGTGTTTGGATATATGGCAGCCAACCGGTCCCTAGAGAAGTGAAGCCTGTGTATGATTTGACATTGTACCAAATTGTGTCTAAGGCACAAACGTAAGGAATCTATAGGGTTAGAAAGATACAGAAGAAGGTCATCAGCATAAAGTGAAACCTTGTGAGTAAAGCTCCCCCTAACAATTCCAGGAACTCTATTGTCAGCTCTGAGAGCTATGGCCAAAGGTTCAATTGCGAAATTAAACAGAAAAGGTGACAAACAGAAGCCCTGCCTCACCCCACGTTGGAGAAAAAAGAACTTTGAATTTATAAAATAAGTGCGCACAGCTGTCTGTGGGGTGCTGTAATTTAGGTTCATCCATGTGAGAAATGTTGGGCCAAAACCAAATCTACTAAGCACTTCGAAAAGGTATGACCACTCACAAGCCTTGTCAGCATCTAGGGAGAGTAGAACTTCTGGTGTGTCTGAAGAATGATTGGAATGAAGTCTGATGAGAAGGCACCGCATATTAAAAAAGGATTGCCTATCAGGTATGAAACCTGTTTCTGTTTGATCAGGGGAGATAAGATCAGAGATGAGATTTTCCAGTCGGTGTGTTAAATTTTTGTGAGAATTTTGTAGTCATAGCACAGAAGGCTAATTGGACGGTACCCACTGCATTCTAGGGGGTCTTTGCCCTTCTTTAGTACGACTGTTATTATAGCCTGATTCATTGTTTCTGGTATTTTCTATGTGGATAGAATGTCTGCATATAGAGAACCTATCATAGGTACCAATTTGTTGGAAAAAGAACTTTACAGAATTCAATAGATATCCCATCAGGGCCTGCTGCTTTACCGCCTGACACGTTATAGGGGTATCAATAAATGTTTGTGCCTCTGGGCTTATCTGTGGGATGCCAAGTTTGTCCAGGAACTCTTGGATCTCCCCCGTATTAGCATTAGCCTCAGATGTGTAAATATCTGCATAATGTCTGAATTGATCATTAATAGTCTGTGGGTGGGTGGTGGTTTTATCTGGTGCAACAAGATTTCAGGGATAGCGGTCTTAGCCGTCTTCTGACGTAGTTGATGAGCAAGGAACCTGCCTGCTTAATCACTGTGTTCGTAATATGTTTGCTTTGATTTAAAAAGGAGCTGTTCTGTGTCTCTAATGGATAAGCAGTCATACTCTGACTGCAGTAGTAGATGTTCTTTGTGCAGATTAGAATCAGAAGGAACAGAAGCAGCCCTACAGTCTAGATAAATCAGTAAGTTGCAAATTACGCATTGATTGCAAGTTGGCTGAGTAGGAGATGATTTGTCCTCATATATGCTTTAAATGCCTCCCAAATGGTGCTATATGACACCCCTGGAGTTGTATTGATCTCAAAAAAGTAGTCTGACTATTAATAAAGTTTGTGAAATCCTTATCAGCTTGTAGCAGTGGGTCAAAACACCACTGTAACAGGGGAGGTAGTAGGACTCAATTGCAGTACAGAATAGCAGGGAGCAGTTTGAAAAAGTCTTTATTATAGTCCACAAGGCAACAGAACAGGTATAGACAGAATATGTAGGACAACAGGCAGGGCTCAAGGTCACCAAAGATAGAGTTGGCAGCAGGTACGATAATGCCAGTAGCACTCAGAGTTGAGGTGTACAACAAGGCAGGAGTCTTTGGGCTCTCCAAACAGGAGAGAAGCCAGAGGACACCACACAGCCAGGCAGACAGGAACATGCAATATTAGAGGTCAGGGACAGAAGGCTGGTGCGTTTACCAGGGAAGACACGAGGAGAGGAGGTCCAAGGCAAGCAGGGTCAAAACCAGGAAAACAGTCCGTAAATAAGTGCTGGAAGGTCTAACAAGCAATTGTCAATGACGATCTGGCAAAGAGTGAGTGGACAACAGGAGTATATATACAGGCTTGATTACAGATGGGGTGCAGCTGAGAGTCCAGGTGATTGCTGATGAAGCCCAGGTGAACAGAGTTAACTGATGAGGTGGGTGTGGCTGATAGCAGGAGTAGAGCAGGGGTGTGGTGAATGGAAATTTACCAGCAGCAGGATAAGAGCAGAACAGACTGTGACATCCCCTGAACTGGAGATCGCATAAACAACCCCCAAACAGAGGTGATAGCACATTCAAGATTGGCTTTACAGGTAGCCTAACTACTAAACTAGTATGCAGTCTGCAGGAAATTAGAAATGCTAATAAACAGAGGTACATTCTAAACATTGATAAAACATTAGCTTGAGGAAATGTAACAAGAATGACAAGCTGCCATTTCAGACCAGCCATTAATCAGATAGCCATCATCCAAATAATTAAGTTTATACTGACCAGACATAATGCAAACCAGTGAGGAAAATAATAATAATAAAATAAAATAAAATATCACCTTAACAATCCATGTTGCAATGTGTGGATCACTATTTCTGTAGTAATCGGTGCGATCTGTCAACCAGGGGTGCTTTTTCCAAGTTGAACGCATCTTTGAGCAAACTTGAAATGGCTGAAGTGGAACAACTACCAGGAGATTCAGGTATTCCAACAATCCTTATATTGTTTCTTTGCGATCTCCCTTCTAAATTTTCACATTTGTTTTAAAGGGTTTCAGTCAGCTCTGTCAAGCACTTCACATTGCGTTGTAGTGTTGTTACATCGTCACTGCATGTGAACAGGCTGTGCTCTGCGCTAGCTAGCGTGCTGCATAGCCCAGCTAATTCTGAGTTAGTTGTGTTTTTGAATTCCTTCAAACCTGATTTCTGAAAATAGTAGTTTAACCGTAGTTTCCTGCAGAGTTACACAAACACATGTCCTACTCCATGATTGCTCAGCAGTGCCCCCTATGCCCATTATTTTAACCCTCACATGACCAACAGTGTAAATTTTTGAGTTGTCCAGTGATGTGAACACTGGCAAGCATGAGAGTCTTTTCCATCTTTAACATCCATCACTTAAATTCACTTCTCTCTGCTGCCTCTCTGTTTGGATTGAACTTTTCTTCTCCTCCTCCTCCTCCTCCTCCCTACTTTTTGAAACTTGTAGTCTTCAAGTAACACCACATAATCAGGTCCCTCTGGAGCCACAAAAAGCTTTATACTATTTTTTACACAAAGAACACCAGGAAACACTCACTGATGTTAATAACACCTGCAGATCACCTACAAGTCAAATATTTTCCTCTAGGAAGATGTACCACTTGTTTCTATGTTCACAAGTGGAGTCATCTTCTGGTCAATCACTCATTTTGTTGTAAATCTGTTACTGAAGTTGGGACTGTGCTAACTGTTGGACACAGGTCCATCTGCCAGCAGTGGAGAGCTGTTTCTTCTAATTATTATTACTAATATAACTTGTATATATGATGATGATGATGATGGTTTGTCTGCAGGTTGTGGTGTGTAGCTGGTACAGCCTTCTTATCCAATGCCTCATGCTGTTCTACTATATCCTACTCTGTGGAGGAATCATCTAATGGCACACAAATGCATTACATGTACAGTAAGTGTAAATGTAAATGCAGTGTACTACTGTGTAGTCTTTTTCTGAACAGCCTTTAAAATCAATAATCTTTTACTCCAACCAGCCTTGCTGGATCGTATTTCCTTGTCTCATCAGCACTTTGATGATTGTTTTACATTGGACAGTTTTCAGTGTGAATACAGCTGAGGAGTTCCTTTATGTTACTGAACAAGAAAAAGTTGAAAAAAAGGAAAGACAATGTGTACTGTCCACCGATCAGAAATTCTGGGCTGCACTCGTACATCTACATGTGTGATTTAATATGGTTCATGACCATTACTTGCAAAGGTGAAGACATTCCCATCAGTCTCAGTTATACTTTGTGTTTAGTGCTAAATAGCAAATGTTTGCATGCTAATACACTAAACTTACATGATGAACAAGGTAAATATTACACTTGCTAAACATTAGCATTATCATTGTGAGTATGTTAGTATGCTTTATTTAGCATTTAGCTCGAGTACAGCATCACAGGGCTGCTAGCACATTAACCATAGATGGTGAAGTCATTGTCAGCTAAAACCACAGAGCTCAGTGATCAACTTCTTATCCAAACAGAAAAGACAGAAAACTTTGCTAACAAAAAAAGCACTTTATTTATTTTTCAGTGTTTCCATGGTAACTCAATAATAAGAGTCCATGATGCGCCTCATGCTCATGAACTTCATGCCACTCATGCCCATGTTCATGAAGTTCCTGTACTCTCCAGGCCTCATGTACATCATCCTGCCTCTGTAGCTGGGCTGCTCGTACATCAGCCAGTGTCCGTCCATCACGTTGCAGGACATGCAGTTGGACATGCTGTAACGGCTCATGATGTTGTCACAGTCGTCCATCAGCTCGTGCATCTGACCACCGAAGTTCTCCCTCTCGTAGATCCTCATCCTGTAGTTTCCACAGTGCTGCAACACATGGAGCCAGTCATTAATGATGTGACAATAATAATGATAATAGTATGTGTGTAATCTGCTGATTCAGACTGATGAAGATATCAGGTCTGTGATGTGATTGGCGGCTGTGTGGTTACCATGGGGATCATGCGGCAGGACCTGATGCAGTCGCTCATGCCCATCATGCTCATGTAGTCAGCGTACTCGCCCCTCCTCATGAAGTACTGGTTACCCATGAAGTTGGTGCGGTCGTAGACCATGAAGCAGCCCCTCTCCACCCTGCAGGAGTGGCACCTGCTCATGTAGGAGGACATGTCAGCGCAATCGCTGCTGCACTCATAGGAACGACCCTGGAAGTTCCTCTCCTCGTAGAAAATGATCTGAGATAGAGACGGAGACAGATCAATAACCTGCTGGATTCATCATTATACAACATTCTGTCTGAATGAGGACACTCAGTCATTGTTATTGGTGAAAGAGACTACTTATTAACAGGTTGTTTTCCAATGAGATATTTTACATGACTAAATCTCAGAATGTCTCATTAACATTGGAACAGCTCTGTATATTAACCGTGTGATCAAAGCACAGATCAAACTATTTAAGAATGTGTAAAACTATTTTTAAATACAATCTGCCCTGGAACATGTGCAGTAACTGTGACACAGTAATTTAGGGTATTCTTGTATTCTGACACTAACACTAACATCTGTAGAAATTAAGAAGAGTGAAAAGCCTGTAACTGTCTATAATATCAGTAAAAAGAAACTCTAAACCAGCTAAAGTCAGATTAGATTAGATTAGAGAGAATTTGTTGTCTTCTCACCTTGCCCATCATGTTGGCGGTTTTTTGGTTGCTGCTGCTGTTGCTGCTACAGGTCAGTGGATGTTGTGTGTTACCTGTCCGGCAGCTGCTTCTCTTTATAGCACCTGGGCAGCTGTAGCCTTTTGTCCAAACACCCTGAGCCAGCAACGTGTCATAAAAGAGCCCTTCAGTGTTCAGCTTCACAATTGGCAATAATGGAATGGGCAAAAATGTATTTAAAAGGTGATCTGAAGCTAATATGACGCCGTCCTAATGAGTCAAATCAAGTAGATATCTGAACCTCCCCAGCTGTAACACCAAAGACAGCGGTGATAGGGTCTGGTAAGATGTTCCTGCCACATATATGGGAAAAAGCCTCAAATACCTGGATCCAAAAATTTGTCAGTGCTGGGCAGGACTAGAACATGTGCCCAGCAGTAGCAATTGCCTTGATGACATCGCAAACAATGAGGGTCAGTGTTTGGATATATGGCAGCCAACCAGTCCCTAGAGAAGTGAAGCCTGTGTATGATTTGACATTGTACCAAATTGTGTCTAAGGCACAAACGTAAGGAATCTATAGGGTTAGAAAGCTACAGAAGAAGGTCATCAGCATAAAGTGAAACCTTGTGAGTAAAGCTCCCCCTAACAATTCCAGGAACTCTATTGTCAGCTCTGAGAGCTATGGCCAAAGGTTCAATTGCGAAATTAAACAGAAAAGGTGACAAACAGAAGCCCTGCCTCACCCCACATTGGAGAAAAAAGAACTTTTGAATTTATAAAATAAGTGCGCACAGCTGTCTGTGGGGTGCTGTAATTTAGGTTCATCCATGTGAGAAATGTTGGGCCAAAACCAAATCTACTAAGCACTTCGAAAAGGTATGACCACTCACAAGCCTTGTCAGCATCTAGGGAGAGTAGAACTTCTGGTGTTTCTGAAGAATGATTGGAATGAAGTCTGATGAGAAGGCACCGCATATTAAAAAAGGATTGCCTATCAGGTATGAAACCTGTTTCTGTTTGATCAGGGGAGATAAGATCAGAGATGAGATTTTCCAGTCGGTGTGTTAAATTTTTGTGAGAATTTTGTAGTCATAGCAAAGAAGGCTAATTGGACAGTACCCACTACATTCTAGGGGGTCTTTGCCCTTCTTTAGTACGACTGTTATTATAGCCTGATTCATTGTTTCTGGTATTTTCTATGTGGATAGAATGTCTGCATATAGAGAACCTATCATAGGTGCCAATTTGTTGGAAAAAGCTTTATAGAATTCAATAGATATCCCATCAGGGCCTGCTGCTTTACCGCCTGACACGTTATAGGGGTATCAATAAATGTTTGTGCCTCTGGGCTTATCTGTGGGACGTCAAGTTTGTCCAGGAACTCTTGGATCTCCCCCGTATTAGCATGAGCCTCAGATGTGTAAATATCTGCATAATGTCTGAATTGATCATTAATAGTCTGTGGGTGGGTGGTGGTTTTATCTGGTGCAACAAGATTTCAGGGATAGCGGTCTTAGCCGTCTTCTGACGTAGTTGATGCGCAAGGAACCTGCCTGCTTAATCACTGTGTTCGTAATATGTTTGCTTTGATTTAAAAAGGAGCTGTTCTGTGTCTCTAATGGATAAGCAGTCATACTCTGACTGCGGTAGTAGATGTTCTTTGTGCAGATTAGAATCAGAAGGAACAGAAGCAGCCCTACAGTCTAGATAAATCAGTAAGTTGCAAATTACGCATTGATTGCCAGTTGGCTGAGTAGGAGATGATTTGCCCTCATATATGCTTTAAATGCCTCCCAAATGGTGCTATATGACACCCCTGGAGTTGTATTGATCTCAAAAAAGTAGTCTGACTATTAATAAAGTTTGTGAAATCCTTATCAGCTTGTAGCAGTGGGTCAAAACACCACTGTAACAGGGGAGGTAGTAGGACCCAATTGCAGCACAGAATAGCAGGGAGCAGTTTGAAAAAGTCTTTATTATAGTCCACAAGGCAACAGAACAGGTATAGACAGAATATGTAGGACAACAGGCAGGGCTCAAGGTCACCAAAGATAGAGTTGGCAGCAGGTACGATAATGCCAGTAGCACTCACAGAGTTGAGGTGTACAACAAGGCAGGAGTCTTTGGACTCTCCAAACAGGAAAGAAGCCAGAGGACACCACACAGCCAGGCAGACAGGAACATGCAATATTAGAGGTCAGGGACAGAAGGCTGGTGCGTTTACCAGGGAAGACACGAGGAGAGGAGGTCCAAGACAAGCAAGGTCAAAACCAGGAAAACAGTCCGTAAATAAGTGCTGGAAGGTCTAACAAGCAATTGTCAATGACGATCTGGCAAAGAGTGAGTGGACAACAGGAGTTTATATACAGGCTTGATTACAGATGGGGTGCAGCTGAGAGTCCAGGTGATTGCTGATGAAGCCCAGGTGAACAGAGTTAACTGATGAGGTGGGTGTGGCTGATAGCAGGAGTAGAGCAGGGGTGTGGTGAATGGAAATTTACCAGCAGCAGGATAAGAGCAGAACAGACTGTGACATCCCCTGAACTGGAGATCGCATAAACAACCCCCAAACACAGGTGATAGCACATTCAAGATTCAAGAATGGCTTTACAGGTAGCCTAACTACTAAACTAGTATGCAGTCTGCAGGAAATTAGAAATGCTAATAAACAGAGGTACATTCTAAACGTTGATAAAACATTAGCTTGAGGAAATGTAACAAGAATGACAAGCTGCCATTTCAGACCAGCCATTAATCAGATAGCCATCATCCAAATAATTAAGTTTATACTGACCAGACATAATGCAAACCAGTGAGGAAAATAATAATAATAAAATAAAATAAAATATCACCTTAACAATCCATGTTGCAATGTGTGGATCACTATTTCTGTAGTAATCGGTGCGATCTGTCAACCAGGGGTGCTTTTTCCAAGTTGAACGCATCTTTGAGCAAACCTGAAATGGCTGAAGTGGAACAACTACCAGGAGATTCAGGTATTCCAACAATCCTTATATTGTTTCTTTGCAATTTCCCTTCTAAATTTTCACATTTGTTTTAAAGGGTTTCAGTCAGCTCTGTCAAGCACTTCACATTGCGTTGTAGTGTTGTTACATCGTCACTGCATGTGGACAGGCTGTGCTCTGCACTAGCTAGCGTGCTGCATAGCCCAGCTAATTCTGAGTTAGTTGTGTTTTTGAATTCCTCCAAACCTGATTTCAGAGCCAGGACTTCTGATTCCCAGTTCGCTTTCGAGCACAGACTGAACCTCCTTTTTCATTGCACCAACTAGGTCTTCATGTAATTCACGCTTAAATAGTTCAAAGTCGAGAGGCATAGCTGATGAGCACTCTCCCACCACCTTAGGACTCGGTGGAGAAGGCTTCGACGCAGATATAGTTGTTTGTCGTGTTTTGACAGGTTTGGTCGACATCCCGCACGTCTAGGAGTTACACATAGCAAAAATGTCTTTGTTTATATTGCTGTATAAAGAGGTTGCCTCTGAAAATAGTAGTTTAACCGTAATTTCCTGCAGATTTACACAAACACATGTCCTACTCCATGATTGCTCAGCAGTGCCACCCCATTATTTTAACCCTCACATGACCAACAGTGTAAATTTTTGAGTTGTCCAGTGATGTGAACACTGGCAAGCATGAGAGTCTTTTCCATCTTTAACATCCATCACTTAAATTCACTTCTCTCTGCTGCCTCTCTGTTTGGATTGAACTTTTCTTCTCCTCCTCCTCCTCCTCCTCCCTACTTTTTGAAACTTGTAGTCTTCAAGTAACACCACATAATCAGGTCCCTCTGGAGCCACAAAAAGCTTTATACTATTTTTTACACAAAGAACACCAGGAAACACTCACTGATGTTAATAACACCTGCAGATCACCTACAAGTCAAATATTTTCCTCTAGGAAGATGTACCACTTGTTTCTATGTTCACAAGTGGAGTCATCTTCTGGTCAATCACTCATTTTGTTGTAAATCTGTTACTGAAGTTGGGACTGTGCTAACTGTTGGACACATGTCCATCTGTCAGCAGTGGAGAGCTGTTTCTTCTAATTATTATTACCAATATAACTTGTATATATGATGATGATGATGATGGTTTGTCTGCAGGTTGTGGTGTGTAGCTGGTACAGCCTTCTTATCCAATGCCTCATGCTGTTCTACTATATCCTACTCTGTGGAGGAATCATCTAATGGCACACAAATGCAGTACATGTACAGTAAGTGTAAATGTAAATGCAGTGTACTACTGTGTAGTCTTTTTCTGAACAGCCTTTAAAATCAATAATTACATTGGACAGTTTTCAGTGTGAATACAGCTGAGGAGTTCCTTTATGTTACTGAACAAGAAAAAGTTGAAAAAAAGGAAAGACAATGTGTACTGTCCACCGATCAGAAATTCTGGGCTGCACTCGTACATCTACATGTGTGATTTAATATGGTTCATGACCATTACCTGCAAAGGTGAAGACATTCCCATCAGTCTCAGTTAGACTTTGTGTTTAGTGCTAAATAGCAAATGTTTGCATGCTAATACACTAAACTTACATGATGAACAAAGTAAATATTACACTTGCTAAACATTAGCGTTATCATTGTGAGTATGTTAGTATGCTTTATTTAGCATTTAGCTCGAGTACAGCATCACAGGGCTGCTAGCACATTAACCATAGATGGTGAAGTCATTGTCAGCTAAAACCACAGAGCGCAGTGAGCAGCTTCTTATCCAAACAGAAAAGACAGAAAACTTTGTTTACAAAAAAAGCACTTTATTTATTTTTCAGTGTTTCCATGGTAACTCTAATAATAAGAGTCCATGATGCGCCTCATGCTCATGAACTTCATGCCACTCATGCCCATGTTCATGAAGTTCCTGTACTCTCCAGGCCTGAAGTACATCATCCTGCCTCTGTAGCTGGGCTGCTCGTACATCAGCCAGTGTCCGTCCATCACGTTGCAGGACATGCAGTTGGACATGCTGTAACGGCTCATGATGTTGTCACAGTCGTCCATCAGCTCGTGCATCTGACCACCGAAGTTCTCCCTCTCGTAGATCCTCATCCTGTAGTTTCCACAGTGCTGCAACACATGGAGCCAGTCATTAATGATGTGATAATAATAATGATAATAGTATGTGTGTAATCTGCTGATTCAGACTGATGAAGATATCAGGTCTGTGATGTGATTGGCGGCTGTGTGGTTACCATGGGGATCATGCGGCAGGACCTGATGCAGTCGCTCATGCCCATCATGCTCATGTAGTCAGCGTACTCGCCCCTCCTCATGAAGTACTGGTTACCCATGAAGTTGGTACGGTCGTAGACCATGAAGCAGCCCCTCTCCACCCTGCAGGAGTGGCACCTGCTCATGTAGGAGGACATGTCAGCGCAGTCGCTGCTGCACTCATAGGAACGACCCTGGAAGTTCCTGTCCTCGTAGAAAATGATCTGAGATAGAGACGGAGACAGATCAATAAACTGCTGGATTCATCATTATACAACATTCTGTCTGAATGAAAACAGTCAGTCATTGTTATTGGTGAAAGAGACTAATTATTTTACAACTGAAATGCTGCTCAATCACCTCAGAACTCCCCAAAGACCAACAGGTTGTTTTCCAATGAGATATTTTACATTACTAAATCTCAGAATGTCCCATTAACATTGGAACAGCTCTATATATGTGATCAAAGCACAGATCAAACTGTTTAAGAATGTGTAAAACTATTTTTAAATACAATCTGCCCTGGAACATGTGCAGTAACTGTGACACAGTAATTTAGGGTATTCTTGTATTCTTGTATTCTGACACTAACACGAACATCTGTAGAAATTAAGAAGAGTGAAAAGCCTGTAACTGTCTATAACATCAGTAAAAACGAACTCTAAACCAGCTAAAATCAGATTAGGTTAGATTAGATTAGAGAGAGTTTGTTGTCTTCTCACCTTGCTCATCATGTTGGCGGTTTGTTGGTTGCTGCTGCTGTTGCTGATACAGGTCAGTGGATGTTGTGTGCTACCTGTCCGGCAGCTGCTGCTCTTTATAGCACCTGGGCAACTGTAGCCTTTTGTCCAAACACCCTGAGCCAGCAACGTGTCATAAAAGAGCCCCTTGGTGTTCAGCTTCACAATTGGCAATAATGGAATGGGCAAAAATGTATGTAAAAGGTGATCTGAAAGTAATATGAAGCTGTCCTAATGAGTCAAATCAAGTAGCTATCTTTCAACATTAAAGTCTCTTTAGTGCCAAAGTCCCTCTTTTTGTTACTATACTCAACTAGCTCAACAGGGAAACTGTACTTTTAAGTGACTGTGTGGACACACTTTGGATTTTGTCCAATTGGAACCACATTAGAAGGAGAAGATTCTGTACTAATCTGTTAATAGGGAAAAGAACACTTTTGGAAAGATTCAGCTTGTAGCCAGATATCCTTTTGACATCGTTTAGTAGATGGGTGATATAAGGTAAAGAATCTGTAGGGTTAGAAAGATACAGAAGAAGGTCATCAGCATAAAGTGAAACCTTGTGAGTAAAGCTCCCCCTAACAATTCCAGGAACTCTATTGTCAGCTCTGAGAGCTATGGCTAAAGGTTCAATTGCTAAATTAAACAGAAAAGGTGACGAACACCATCCCTGCCTCACTCCACGTTGGAGAAAAAAGCAATTTGAGTTCATAAAATTAGTGTACACAGCTGCCTGTGGGGTGCTGTAAATTAGGTTCATCTATGTGAGAAATGTTGGGCCAAAACCAAATCTACTAAGCACTTCAACAAGGTATGATCACTCAATGTGGTCAAAAGCCTTTTTGGCATCTAGGAAGAGTAGAACTTCTGGTGTTTTCTGAAGAATGATTGGAATGAAGTCTGCTGAGAAGGCACCTCATATTAAAAAAGGATTGCCTACCAGATATGAAACCTGTTTGATCAGGGGAGATAAGATCAGAGATGAGATTTTCCAGACAGTGTGCTAAAATTTTTGTGAGAATTTTGTAGTCATAGCAAAGAAGGCTAATTGGACGCTACCCACTGCATTCTAGGGGGTCTTTGCCCTTTAGTACGACTGTTATCATAGCCTGATTCATTGTTTCTGGCACTTTCTTTGTGGATAGAATGTCTGCATATAGAGAACCTATCATAGGTGCCAATTTGTTGGGAAAAAGCTTTATAGAATTCAATAGATATCCCATCAGGGCCTGCTGCTTTACCGCCTGACACGTTATAGGGGTATCAATAAATGTTTGTGCCTCTGGGCTTATCTGTGGGACGTCAAGTTTGTCCAGGAACTCTTGGATCTCCCCCGTATTAGCATGAGCCTCAGATATATATATATATATATATATATATATATATATATATATATATATATATATATATATATATATATATATATATATATATATATATCTGCATAATAATGTCTGAATTGATCATTAATAGTTTGTGGGTGGGTGGTGGTTTTATGAGGTGCAGTCCCAGTTTGGACCATACACATTGGCTAGGATAATTGGAGTGCCAAACAGTTTTCCTGAAAATATGATATATCGTCTATTAGTATCAGAGATAACTTGAGATAGGACAAAAGGGGCCCCCCTTTTAAACAATACTGCCACCCCTCTGGTTCTGGCCCCATAGTTAGAACAGAATATTTGATCAACCCAGCCTCTGTCTAGTTTTGAATGCTCGGTAGCCAAAAGATCTATCTCCTGTGAAAAAAAAATTATGTCTGGGCCCAAGGGTTTCAGATGTGGGAAGACACGGGTGCATTTAATTGGGTGATTCATCACCTTTTTATTCCAGCTAATGAGACGTGTGGTGCAGAGTTGCCTCTGAAAATAGCAGTTTAACTGTAGTCTCCTGCAGAGTTACACAAACACATGTCCTACTCCATGATTGCTCAGCAGCGCCCCCTATGCCCATTATTTTTAACCCTCACATGACCAACAGTGTAAATTTTGAGTTGTCCGATGAGTGAACACTGGCAAACATGAGAGTCTTTTCCATCATTAACATCCATCACTTGAATTCACTTCTCTCTGCTGCCTCTCTGTGTGGATTGAACTTTTCTCCTCCTCCTCCTCCTTCTCCTCCTCCCTAATTTTTGAAACCTGTAGTCTTCAAGTGACACCATTAGTGACATCATCAGGTCCCTCTGGAGCCACAAAAAGCTTTATACTATTTTTTACACAAAGAACACCAGGAAACACTCACTGATGTTGATAACACCTGCAATTCACCTACAAGTCAAAGATTTTCCTCTAGGAAGATGTACCACTTGTTTCCATGTTCATAAGTGGAGTCATCTTCTGGTCAATCACTCATATTGTTGTAAATCTGTTATTGAAGTTGGGACTGTCCTAACTGTTGGTTTTGGAGCATTTTGGTCCGCAGCCATGATTTTGCAGCATATTGAAAGCTGGAGGAGTTCAAAGAGTCTGGAACAAAACCATCAGTCTGCTCTCCCTCATTCAGTGCCTCATGGTGTTCTACTATATCCTTACTCTGTGGAGGAATCATCTAATGGCAACAGAAATGCAGTACATGTACAGTAAGTGTAAATGTAAATGCAGTGTAGTACTGTGTAGTATTTTTGTGAACAGCCTTTAAAATCAATAATCTTTTACTCCAACCAGACTTGCTGGATCGTATTTCATTGTCTCATCAGCCCTTTGTATTGTTTTACACTGGACAGTTTTCAGTGTGAATGCAGCTGAGGAGTTCCTTTATGTTACTGAACAAGAAAAAGTTGAAAAAAGGAAAGACAATGTGTACAGTCCACCGATCACAATTTCTGGGCTGCACTTGTACATGTACATGTGTGGACCATGCAGACATAGGCAGACAATGAAATTTAAATCACGTGGACAACACGGACCCTCACTGCCACACAAATACAGAAAGCACAAATTCTGGGCTGCACTCGTACATCTACATGTGTGATTTAATGACCATTACCTGCAAAGGTGAAGACATTCCCATCAGTCTCAGTTATAGTTTGTGTTTAGTGCTAAATAGCAAATGTTTACATGCTAATACACTAAACTTACATGATGAACAAGGTAAATATTATACCTGCTAAACATTAGCATTATCATTGTGAGCATGTTAGTATGCTTTATTTAGCATTTAGCTCGAGTACAGCATAACAGGGCTGCTACCACATTAACCATAGATGGTGAAGTCATTGTCAGCTAAAACCACAGAGCTCAGTGATCAACTTCTTATCCAAACAGAAAAGACAGAAAACTTTGTTTACAAAGACAGCACTTTATTTATTTTTCAGTGTTTCCATGGTAACTCTAATAATAAGAGTCCATGACGCGCCTCATGCTCATGAACCTCATGCCACTCATGCCCATGTTCATGAAGTTCCTGTACTCTCCAGGCCTGAAGTACATCATCCTGCCTCTGTAGCTGGGCTGCTCGTACATCAGCCAGTGTCCCTCCATCACGTTGCAGGACATGCAGTTGGACATGCTGTAACGGCTCATGATGTTGTCACAGTCGTCCATCAGCTCGTGCATCTGACCACCGAAGCTCTCCCTCTCGTAGATCCTCATCCTGTAGTTTCCACGGTGCTGCAACACATGGAGGCAGTCATTAATGATGTGATAATAATAATGATAATAGTATGTGTGTAATCTGCTGATTCAGACTGATGAAGATATCAGGTCTGTGATGTAATTGGCGGCTGTGTGGTTACCATGGGGATCATGCGGCAGGACCTGATGCAGTCGCTCATGCCCATCATGCTCATGTAGTCAGCGTACTCGCCCCTCCTCATGAAGTACTGGTTACCCATGAAGTTGGTGCGGTCGTAGACCATGAAGCAGCCCCTCTCCACCCTGCAGGAGTGGCACCTGCTCATGTAGGAGGACATGTCAGCGCAGTCGCTGCTGCACTCATAGGAACGACCCTGGAAGTTCCTGTCCTCGTAGAAAATGATCTGATAGAGACGGAGACAGATCAATAACCTGCTGGATTCATCATTATACAACATTCTGTCTGAATGAAAACACTCAGTCATTGTTATTGGTGAAAGAGACTAATTATTGTACAACTGAAATGCTTCTCAGTCACCTCAGAACTCCCCAAAGACCAACAGGTTGTTTTCCAATGAGATATTTTACATGACTAAATCTCAGAATGTCTCATTAACATTGGGACAGCTCTGTATATTAACCGTGTGATTAAGGCACAGATCAAACTATTTAAGAATGTGTAAAACTATTTTTAAATACAATCTGCCCTGGAACATGTGCAGTAACTGACACAGTAATTTAGGGTATTCTTGTATTCTGACACTAACACTAACATCTGTAGAAATTAAGAAGAGTGAAAAGCCTGTAACTGTCTATAACATCAGTAAAAACGAACTCTAAACCAGCTAAAGTCAGATTAGATTAGATTAGAGAGAGTTTGTTGTCTTCTCACCTTGCCCATCATGTTGGCGGTTTGTTGGTTGCTGATGCTGTTGCTGCTACAGGTCAGTGGATGTTGTGTGTTACCTGTCCAGCTGCCGCTGCTCTTTATAGCACCTGGGCAGCTGTAGCCTTTTGTCCAAACACCCTGAGCCAGCAACGTGTCATAGAAGAGCCCTTCAGTGTTCAGCTTCACAATTGGCAATAATGGAATGGGCAAAAATGTATTTAAAAGGTGATCTGAAGCTAATATGAAGCTGTCCTAATGAGTCAAATCAAGTAGCTATCTTTCAACATTAAAGTCTCTTTAGTGCCAAAGTCCCTCTTTTTGTTACTATACTCAACTAGCTCAACAGGGAAACTGTACTTTCAAGTGACTGTGTGGACACACTTTGGATTTTGTCCAATTGGAACCACATTAGAAGGAGAAGATTCTGTACTAATCTGTTAATAGGGAAAAGAACACTTTTGGAAAGATTCAGCTTGTAGCCAGATATCTTTTTGACATCGTTTAGTAGATGGGTGATATAAGGTAAAGAATCTGTAGGGTTAGAAAGATACAGAAGAAGGTCATCAGCATAAAGTGAAACCTTGTGAGTAAAGCTCCCCCTAACAATTCCAGGAACTCTATTGTCAGCTCTGAGAGCTATGGCTAAAGGTTCAATTGCTAAATTAAACAGAAAAGGTGACGAACACCAGCCCTGCCTCACTCCACGTTGGAGAAAAAAGAAATTTGAATTTATGAAATACAGAGCGCACAGTTGCCTGTTGGGTGCTGTAAATTAGGTTCAGCCATGTGAGAAATGTTGGGCCAAAACCAAATCTACTAAGCACTTCGACAAGGTATGATCACTCAATGCGGTCAAAAGCCTTTTTGGCATCTAGAGAGAGTAGAACTTCTGGTGTTTTCTGAAGAATGATTGGAATGAAGTCTGCTGAGAAGGCACCGCATATTAAAAAAGGATTGCCTACCAGATATGAAATCTGTTTGATCAGGGGAGATAAGATCAGAGATGAGATTTTCCAGACAGTGTGCTAAAATTTTTGTGAGAATTTTGTAGTCATAGCAAAGAAGGCTAATTGGACGCTACCCACTGCATTCTAGGGGGTCTTTGCCCTTTAGTACGACTGTTATCATAGCCTGATTCATTGTTTCTGGCACTTTCTTTGTGGATAGAATGTCTGCATATAGAGAACCTATCATAGGTGCCAATTTGTTGGAAAAAGCTTTATAGAATTCAATGGATATCCCATCAGGGCCTGCTGCTTTACCGCCTGACACGTTATAGGGGTATCAATAAATGTTTGTGCCTCTGGGCTTATCTGTGGGACGTCAAGTTTTTCCAGGAACTCTTGGATCTCCCCCGTATTAGCATTAGCCTCAGATGTATAAATATCTGCATAATAATGTCTGAATTGATCATTAATAGTCTGTGGGTGGGTGGTGGTTTTATCTGGTGCAACACGGATTTCAGGGATAGTGGTCTTAGCCGTCTTCTGGCGTAGTTGATGAGCGAGGAGCCTGCCTACTTTATCACTGTGTTCGTAATATGCTTGCTTTGATTTAAAAGGAGCTGTTCTGTGTCTGTGATGGATAAGCAGTCATACTCTGACTGCAGTAGTAGATGTTCTTTGTGCAGATTAGAATCAGAAGGAACAGAAGCAGCCCTACAGTCTAGATAAATCAGTAAGTTGCAAATTAAGGATTGATTGCAAGTTGGCTGAGTAGGAGATGATTTGCCCTCTTATATACGCTTTAAATGCTTCCCAAATGGTGCTATATGACACCCCTGGAGTTGTATTGATCTCAAAAACGTAGTCTATTTAACTATTAATAAAATTTGTGAAATCCTTATCAGCTTGTAGCAGTGGGTCACAACGCCACGTTCTGTGTTTTGTGGTACTATTAGGCATATGTAGGTCTAATTGCAGAGGGCAGTGGTCTGATAAAATGATACTGTGATATTTCGAATGTTTGACAAAGGAGAGAGACCTGTCATCAACAAGAAAATAATCAATTCTTGAATAAGACTTGTGTACTGGGGAGTACTTCCTGGTTGTTGGGTTAGAGCCTCTCCAAGGGTCCAGTAGCCTGTAGTCATTAAGAAAGGACAGAAGTACCTCCCCAGACTTAGAAATATTAATTCTGGTCCTGGCCCTGGACCTGATCAAAACCGGGTTGAGAACACAATTGAAATCTCCTCCCAATGTTAGATGATGTGAATTGATATCTGGTAACTTGGCTATAAGGCGTGAGAAAAACTGTGGATTGTCCCAGTTTGGACCATACACGTTGGCTAGGATAATTGGAGTGCCAAACAGTTTTCCTGAAACTATGATATATCGTCTATTAGTATCAGAGATAACTTGAGATGGGACAAAAGGGGCCCCCCTTTTAAACAATATGGCCACCCCTCTGGTTCTGGCCCCATAGTTAGAACAGAATATTTGATCAACCCAGCCTCTTTCTAGTTTTGAATGCTCGGTAGCCAAAAGATGTATCTCCTGTGAAAAAATTATGTCTGGGCCCAAGGATTTCAGATATGTGAAGACACGGGTGCGTTTAATTGGGTGATTCATCACCTTTTTATTCCAGCTAATGAGACGTGTGGTGCAGAGTTGCCTCTGAAAATAATAGTTTAACCGTAGTTTCCTGCAGAGTTACACAAACACACGTCCTATTCCATGATTGCTCAGCAGCGCCCCCTATGCCCATTATTTTTAACCCTCACATGAACAACAGTGTAAATTTTGAGTTGTCCGATGATGTGAACACTGGCAAACATGAGAGTCTTTTCCATCATTAACATCCATCACTTGAATTCACTTCTCTCTGCTGCCTCTCTGTATGGATTGAACTTTTCTTCTCCTCTTCCTCCTCCTCCTCCACCTCCCTAATTTTTGAAACTTGTAGTCTTCAAGTGACACCATTAGTGACATCATCAGGTCCCTCTGGAGCCACGAAATGCTTTATACTATTTTTTACACAAAGGACACCAGGAAACACTCACTGATGTTGATAACACCTGCAGCTCACCTATAAGTCAAAGATTTTCCTCTAGGAAGATGTACTACTTGTTTCCAAGTTCATAAATGGAGTTATCTTCTGGTCAATCACTCATATTGTTGTAAATCTGTTACTGAAGTTGGGACTGTGCTAACTGTTGGTTTTGGAGCATTTTGGTCCACAGCCATGATTTTGCAGCATGTTGAAAGCTGGAGGAGTTCAAAGAGTCTGGAACAAAACCATCATTCTGCTCTCCCTCATTCAGTGCCTCATGGTGTTCTACTATATCCTTACTCTGTGGAGGAATCATCTAATGGCAACAGAAATGCAGTACATGTACAGTAAATGTAAATGTAAATGCAGTGTACTACTGTGTAGTGTTTTTCTTAACAGCCTTTAAAATCAATAATCTTTTAGTCCAACCAGACTTGCTGGATCGTATTTCATTGTCTCATCAGCACTTTGAACAACATGCCCACATCCATACAGCCCTTTGTATTGTTTTACACTGGACAGTTTTCAGTGTGAATGCAGCTGAGGAGTTCCTTTTATGTTGCTGAACAAGAAAAAGTCGAAAAAAGGAAAGACAATGAGTACAGTCCACAGATCACAAATTCTGGGCTGCACTCGGACATGTACATGTGTGGACCATGCAGACATAGGCAGACAATGAAATTTAAGTCACATGGACAACACGGACCCTCACTGCCACACAAATACAGAAAGCACAAATTCTGTGCTGCACTCGTACATCTACATGTGTGATTTAATATGGTTTATGACCATTACCTGCAAAGGTGAAGACATTCCCATCAGTCTCAGTTATACTTTGTGTTTAGTGCTAAATAGCAAATGTTTGCCTGCTAATACACTAAACTTACATGATGAACAAGGTAAATATTATACCTACTAAACATTAGCATTATCATTGTGAGCATGTTAGTATGCTTTATTTAGCATTTAGCTCGAGTACAGTATCACAGGGCTGCTAGCACGTTAACTATAGATTGTAAAGTCTTAAATGTGTACATTTGTCCTCCCTTGTCAGCTAAGACCACAGAGCTCAGTGATCAAATTCTTATCCAAACAGAAAAGACAGAAAACTTAGTTTACAAAGACAGCAGTTTATTTATTTTTCAGTGTTTCCATGGTAACTCAATAATAAGAGTCCATGATGCGCCTCATGCTCATGAACCTCATGCCACTCATGCCCATGTTCATGAAGTTCCTGTACTCTCCAGGCCTGAAGTACATCATCCTGCCTCTGTAGCTGGGCTGCTCGTACATCAGCCAGTGTCCGTCCATCACGTTGCAGGACATGCAGTTGGACATGCTGTAACGGCTCTGGATGTTGTCACAGTCGTCCATCAGCTCGTGCATCTGACCACCGAAGTTCTCCCTCTCGTAGATCCTCATCCTGTAGTTTCCACAGTGCTGCAACACAAGGAGCCAGTCATTAATGATGGGATATTAATAATGATAATAGTATGTGTGTAATCTGCTGATTCAGACTGATGAAGATATCAGGTCTGTGATGTGATTGGCGGCTGTGTGGTTACCATGGGGATCATGCGGCAGGACCTGATGCAGTCGCTCATGCCCATCATGCTCATGTAGTCAGCGTACTCGCCCCTCCTCATGAAGTACTGGTTACCCATGAAGTTGGTGCGGTCGTAGACCATGAAGCAGCCCCTCTCCACCCTGCAGGAGTGGCACCTGCTCATGTAGGAGGACATGTCAGCGCAGTCGCTGCTGCACTCATAGGAACGACCCTGGAAGTTCCTCTCCTCGTAGAAAATGATCTGAGATAGAGACGGAGACAGATCAATAACCTGCTGGATTCATCATTATACAACATTCTGTCTGAAGACACTCAGTCATTGTTATTGGTGAAAGAGACTAAATATTTTACAACTGAAATGCTGCTCAATCACCTCAGAACTCCCCAAAGACCAACAGGTTGTTTTCCAATGAGATATTTTACATGACTAAATCTCAGAATGTCCCATTAACATTGGGACAGCTCTGTATATTAACCGTGTGATCAAAGCACAGATCAAACTATTTAAGAATGTGTAAAACTATTTTTAAATACAATCTGCCCTGGAACATGTGCAGTAACTGTGACACAGTAATTTAGGGTATTCTTGTATTCTGAGACTAACACTAACATCTTTAGAAATTAAGAAGAGTGAAAAGCCTGTAACTGTCTATAACATCAGTAAAAACGAACTCTAAACCAGCTAAAGTCAGATTAGGTTAGATTAGATTAGAGAGAGTTTATTGTCTTCTCACCTTGCTCATCATGTTGGCGGTTTGTTGGTTGCTGCTGCTGTTGCTGCTACAGGTCAGTGGATGTTGTGTGCTACCTGTCCAGCTGCTGCTGCTCTTTATAGCACCTGGGCAGCTGTAGCCTTTTGTCCAAACACCCTGAGCCAGCAACGTGTCATAGAAGAGCCCTTCAGTGTTCAGTTTCACAATTGGCAATAATGGAACGGGCAAAAATGTGTTGAAAAGGTGATCTGAAGCTAATATGAAGCCGTCCTAATGAGTCAAATCAAGTAGCTATCTTTCAACCTTTTGACATCGTTTAGTAGATGGGTGATATAAGGTAAGGAATCTGTAGGGTTAGAAAGATACAGAAGAAGGTCATCAGCATAAAGTGAAACCTTGTGAGTAAAGCTCCCCCTAACAATTCCAGGAACTCTATTGTCAGCTCTGAGAGCTATGGCTAAAGGTTCAATTGCTAAATTAAACAGAAAAGGTGACAAACAGAAGCCCTGCCTCACTCCACGTTGGAGAAAAAAGCAATTTGAGTTCATAAATTTAGTGCGCACAGCTGCCTGTGGGGTGCTGTAAATTAGGTTCATCCATGTGAGAAATGTTGGGCCAAAACCAAATCTACTAAGCACTTTGAAAGGTATGACCACTCAATGCGGTCAAAAGCCTTTTTGGCATCTAGGGAGAGTAGAACTTCTGGTGTGTCTGAAGAATGATTGGAATGAAGTCTGCTGAGAAGGCACCGCATATTAAAAAAGGATTGCCTACCAGGTATGAAACCTGTTTGATCAGGGGAGATGAGTTCAGAGATGAGAGTTTCCAGTCGGTGTGCGAAAAAATGTTTGTGAGAATTTTGTAGTCATAGCAAAGAAGGCTAATTGGACGGTACCCACTGCATTCTAGGGGGTCTTTGCCCTTCTTTAGTATGACTGGTATTATAGCCTGATTCATTGTTTCTGGCATATTCTTTGTGGATAGAATGTCTGCATATAGAGAACATATCATAGGTGGCAATTTGTTGGAAAAAGCTTTATAGAATTCAATAGATATCCCATCAGGGCCTGCTGCTTTACCGCCTGACATGTTATAGGGGTATCAATAAATGTTTGTGCCTCAGGGCTTATCTGTGGGACGTCAAGTTTGTCCAGGAACTCTTGGATCTCCCCTGTATTAGCATGAGCCTCAGATGTATAAATATCTGCATAATAATGTCTGAATTGATTATTAATAGCCTGTGGGTAGGTGGTGGTTTTATCTGATGTCACATGGATGTCAGGGATAGCGGTCTTAGCTGTCCTCTGACGTAGTTGATGAGCGAGGAGCCTGCCTGCTTAATCACTGTGTTCGTAATATGTTTGCTTTGATTTAAAAAGGAGCTGTTCTGTGTCTCTAATGGATAATCAGTCATACTCTGACTGCAGTAGTAGACGTTCATTACCAATAATATTACCATTACCATTGCACCAATAATACCTTCATAGTTCATTGTGCAGATTAGAATCAGAAGGAACAGAAGCAGCCCTACAGTCTAGATCTTTTATCTGTCTAGATAAATCAGTAAGTTGCAGACTACGCATTGATTGCAAGTTGGCTGAGTAGGAGATGATTTGCCCTCTTATATACACTTTAAATGCTTCCCAAATGGTTCTATATGACATCCCTGGAGTTTTATTGATCTAAAAAAAGTGGTCTATTTGACTATTAATACAATTTGTGAAATCCTTATCAGCTAGTAGTAGTGGGTTGTCCAGTGATGTGAACACTGGCAAACATGAGTCTTTACCAACTTTAACATCCATCACTTGTATTCACTTCTCTCTGCTGCCTCTCTGTTTGGATTGAACTTTTCTCCTCCTCTTCCTCCTCCTCCCTAATTTTTGAAACCTGTAGTCTTCAAGTGAAACCATTTGTGACATCATCAGGTCCCTCTGGAGCCACAAAAAGCTTTATACTATTTTTTACACAAAGAACACTAGGAAACACTCACTGATGTTGATAGCACCTGCAATTCACCTACAAGTCAAAGATTTTCCTCTAGGAAGATGTACCACTTGTTTCCATGTTCATAAGTGGAGTCATCTTCTGGTCAATCACTCATATTGTTGTAAATCTGTTACTGAAGTTGGGACTGTCCTAACTGTTGGTTTTGGAGCATTTTGGTCCGCAGCCATGATTTTGCAGCATGTTGAAAGCTGGAGGAGTTCAAAGAGTCTGGAACAAAACCATCAGTCTGCTCTCCCTCATTCAGTGCCTCATGGTGTTCTACTATATCCTTACTCTGTGGAGGAATCATCTAATGGCAACAGAAATGCAGTACATGTACAGTAAATGTAAATGTAAATGCAGTGTAGTACTGTGTAGTATTTTTCTTAACATCCTTTTAACTCAATAATCTTTTACTCCAACCAGACTTGCTGGATCGTATTTCATTGTCTCATCAGCACTTTGATGTTTGTTTTACACTGGACAGTTTTCAGTGTGAATGCAGCTGAGGAGTTCCTTTTATGTTGCTGAACAAGAAAAAGTTGAAAAAAAGGAAAGACAATGTGTACAGTCCACCGATCAGAAATTCTGGGCTGCACTCGTACATCCACATGTGTGGTTTAACATGGTTTATGACCATTAAATGTGGCAAATGTTTGCATGCTAATACACTAAACTTACATGATGAACAAGATAAATATTATACCTACTAAACATTAGCATTATCATTGTGAGCATGTTAGTATGCTTTATTTAGCATTTAGCACGAGTACAGCATCACAGGGCTGCTAGCACGTTAACTATAGATTGTAAAGTCTTAAATGTGTACATTTGTCCTCCCTTGTCAGCTAAGACCACAGAGCTCAGTGATCAACTTCTTATCCAAACAGAAAAGACAGAAAACTTTGTTTACAAAGACAGCACTTTATTTATTTTTCAGTGTTTCCATGGTAACTCAATAATAAGAGTCCATGATGCGCCTCATGCTCATGAACCTCATGCCACTCATGCCCATGTTCATGAAGTTCCTGTACTCTCCAGGCCTGAAGTACATCATCCTGCCTCTGTAGCTGGGCTGCTCGTACATCAGCCAGTGTCCGTCCATCACGTTGCAGGACATGCAGTTGGACATGCTGTAACGGCTCATGATGTTGTCACAGTCGTCCATCAGCTCGTGCATCTGACCACCGAAGTTCTCCCTCTCGTAGATCCTCATCCTGTAGTTTCCACAGTGCTGCAACACAAGGAGCCAGTCATTAATGATGGGATATTAATAATGATAATAGTATGTGTGTAATCTGCTGATTCAGACTGATGAAGATATCAGGTCTGTGATGTGATTGGCGGCTGTGTGGTTACCATGGGGATCATGCGGCAGGACCTGATGCAGTCGCTCATGCCCATCATGCTCATGTAGTCAGCGTACTCGCCCCTCCTCATGAAGTACTGGTTACCCATGAAGTTGGTGCGGTCGTAGACCATGAAGCAGCCCCTCTCCACCCTGCAGGAGTGGCACCTGCTCATGTAGGAGGACATGTCAGCGCAGTCGCTGCTGCACTCATAGGAACGACCCTGGAAGTTCCTCTCCTCGTAGAAAATGATCTGAGATAGAGACGGAGACAGATCAATAACCTGCTGGATTCATCATTATACAACATTCTGTCTGAAGACACTCAGTCATTGTTATTGGTGAAAGAGACTAAATATTTTACAACTGAAATGCTGCTCAATCACCTCAGAACTCCCCAAAGACCAACAGGTTGTTTTCCAATGAGATATTTTACATGACTAAATCTCAGAATGTCCCATTAACATTGGGACAGCTCTGTATATTAACCGTGTGATCAAAGCACAGATCAAACTATTTAAGAATGTGTAAAACTATTTTTAAATACAATCTGCCCTGGAACATGTGCAGTAACTGTGACACAGTAATTTAGGGTATTCTTGTATTCTGAGACTAACACTAACATCTTTAGAAATTAAGAAGAGTGAAAAGCCTGTAACTGTCTATAACATCAGTAAAAACAAACTCTAAACCAGCTAAAGTCAGATTAGATTAGATTAGAGAGAGTTTGTTGTCTTCTCACCTTGCTCATCATGTTGGCGGTTTGTTGGTTGCTGCTGCTGTTGCTGCTACAGGTCAGTGGATGTTGTGTGCTACCTGTCCAGCTGCTGCTGCTCTTTATAGCACCTGGGCAGCTGTAGCCTTTTGTCCAAACACCCTGAGCCAGCAACGTGTCATAGAAGAGCCCTTCAGTGTTCAGTTTCACAATTGGCAATAATGGAACGGGCAAAAATGTGTTGAAAAGGTGATCTGAAGCTAATATGAAGCCGTCCTAATGAGTCAAATCAAGTAGCTATCTTTCAACCTTTTGACATCGTTTAGTAGATGGGTGATATAAGGTAAGGAATCTGTAAGGTTAGAAAGATACAGAAGAAGGTCATCAGCATAAAGTGAAACCTTGTGAGTAAAGCTCCCCCTAACAATTCCAGGAACTCTATTGTCAGCTCTGAGAGCTATGGCTAAAAGTTCAATTGCTAAATTAAACAGAAAAGGTGACAAACAGAAGCCCTGCCTCACCCCACGTTGGAGAAAAACAGAAATTTGAATTCATAAATTTAGTGCGCACAGCTGCCTGTGGGGTGCTGTAAATTAGGTTCATCCATGTGAGAAATGTTGGGCCAAAACCAAATCTACTAAGCACTTTGAAAGGTATGACCACTCAATGCGGTCAAAAGCCTTTTTGGCATCTAGGGAGAGTAGAACTTCTGGTGTTTTCTGAAGAATGATTGGAATGAAGTCTGCTGAGAAGGCACCGCATATTAAAAAAGGATTGCCTACCAGGTATGAAACCTGTTTGATCAGGGGAGATGAGTTCAGAGATGAGAGTTTCCAGTCGGTGTGCTAAAAAATTTTGTGAGAATTTTGTAGTCATAGCAAAGAAGGCTAATTGGACGGTACCCACTGCATTCTATGGGGTCTTTGCCCTTCTTTAGTATGACTGGTATTATAGCCTGATTCATTGTTTCTGGCATTTTCTTTGTGGATAGAATGTCTGCATATAGAGAACCTATCATAGGTGGCAATTTGTTGGAAAAAGCTTTATAGAATTCAATAGATATCCCATCAGGGCCTGCTGCTTTACCGCCTGACATGTTATAGGGGTATCAATAAATGTTTGTGCCTCTGGGCTTATCTGTGGGACGTCAAGTTTGTCCAGGAACTCTTGGATCTCCCCCGTATTAGCATGAGCCTCAGATGTATAAATGTCTGCATAATAATGTCTGAATTGATTATTAATAGCCTGTGGGTAGGTGGTGGTTTTATCTGATGTCACATGGATGTCAGGGATAGCGGTCTTAGCTGTCCTCTGACGTAGTTGATGAGCGAGGAGCCTGCCTACTTTATCACTGTGTTTGTAATATGTTTGCTTTGATTTAAAAAGGAGCTGTTCTGTGTCTCTAATGGATAATCAGTCATACTCTGACTGCAGTAGTAGACGTTCATTACCAATAATATTACCATTACCATTGCACCAATAATACCTTCATAGTTCATTGTGCAGATTAGAATCAGAAGGAACAGAAGCAGCCCTACAGTCTAGATCTTTTATCTGTCTAGATAAATCAGTAAGTTGCAAACTACGCATTGATTGCAAGTTGGCTGAGTAGGAGATGATTTGCCCTCTTATATATGCTTTAAATGATTCCCAAATGGTTCTATATGACATCCCTGGAGTTTTATTGATCTCAAAAAAGTGGTCTATTTGACTATTAATACAATTTGTGAAATCCTTATCAGCTAGTAGTAGTGGGTTGTCCAGTGATGTGAACACTGACAAACATGAGTCTTTACCAACTTTAACATCCATCACTTATATTCACTTCTCTCTGCTGCCTCTCTGTTTGGATTGAACTTTTCTCCTCCTCTTCCTCCTCCTCCCTAATTTTTGAAACCTGTAGTCTTCAAGTGAAACCATTAGTGACATCATCAGGTCCCTCTGGAGCCACAAAAAGCTTTATACTATTTTTTACACAAAGAACACTAGGAAACACTCATTGATGTTGATAGCACCTGCAATTCACCTACAAGTCAAAGATTTTCCTCTAGGAAGATGTACCACTTGTTTCCATGTTCATAAGTGGAGTCATCTTCTGGTCAATCACTTATATTGTTGTAAATCTGTTACTGAAGTTGGGACTGTCCTAACTGTTGGTTTTGGAGCATTTTGGTCCGCAGCCATGATTTTGCAGCATGTTGAAAGCTGGAGGAGTTCAAAGAGTCTGGAACAAAACCATCATTCTGCTCTCCCTCATTCAGTGCCTCATGGTGTTCTACAATATCCTTACTCTGTGGAGGAATCATCTAATGGCAACAGAAATGCAGTACATGTACAGTAAATGTAAATATAAATGCAGTGTACTACTGTGCAGTGTTTTTCTTAACAGCCTTTAAAATCAATCATCTTTTAGTCCAACCAGACTTGCTGGATCGTATTTCATTGTCTCATCAGCACTTTGATGTTTGTTTTACACTGGACAGTTTTCAGTGTGAATGCAGCTGAGGAGTTCCTTTATGTTGCTGAACAAGAAAAAGTTGAAAAAAAGGAAAGACAATGTGTACAGTCCACCGATCAGAAATTCTGGGCTGCACTCGTACATCCACATGTGTGGTTTAACATGGTTTATGACCATTAAATGTGGCAAATGTTTGCCTGCTAATACACTAAACTTACATGATGAACAAGGTAAATATTATACCTACTAAACATTAGCATTATCATTGTGAGCATGTTAGTATGCTTTATTTAGCATTTAGCACGAGTACAGCATCACAGGGCTGCTATCACGTTAACTATAGATTGTAAAGTCTTAAATGTGTATATTTGTCCTAAATTGTCAGCTAAAACCACAGAGCTCAGTGATCAACTTCTTATCCAAACAGAAAAGACAGAAAACTTTGTTTACAAAGACAGCACTTTATTTATTTTTCAGTGTTTCCATGGTAACTCTAATAAAAAGAGTCCATGACGCGCCTCATGCTCATGAACCTCATGCCACTCATGCCCATGTTCATGAAGTTCCTGTACTCTCCAGGCCTGAAGTACATCATCCTGCCTCTGTAGCTGGGCTGCTCGTACATCAGCCAGTGTCCCTCCATCACGTTGCAGGACATGCAGTTGGACATGCTGTAACGGCTCATGATGTTGTCACAGTCGTCCATCAGCTCGTGCATCTGACCACCGAAGTTCTCCCTCTCGTAGATCCTCATCCTGTAGTTTCCACGGTGCTGCAACACAAGGAGCCAGTCATTAATGATGTGATAATAATAGTATGTGTGTAATCTGCTGATTCAGACTGATGAAGAATCAGGTTTGTGATGTGATTGGCGGCTGTGTGGTTACCATGGGGATCATGCGGCAGGACCTGATGCAGTCGCTCATGCCCATCATGCTCATGTAGTCAGCGTACTCGCCCTTCCTCATGAAGTACTGGTTACCCATGAAGTTGGTACGGTCGTAGACCATGAAGCAGCCCCTCTCCACCCTGCAGGAGTGGCACCTGCTCATGTAGGAGGACATGTCAGCGCAGTCGCTGCTGCACTCATAGGAACGACCCTGGAAGTTCCTGTCCTCGTAGAAAATGATCTGAGATAGAGACGGAGATAGATCAATAACCTGCTGGATTCATCATTATACAACATTCTGTCTGAATGAGGACACTCAGTCTTTGTTATTGGTGAAAGAGACTACTTATTAAAAGGTTGTTTTACAATGAGATATTTTACATGACACAGATCAAACTATTTAAGAATGTGTAAAACTATTTTTAAATACAATCTGCCCTGGAACATGTGCAGTAACTGTGACACAGTAATTTAGGGTATTCTTGTATTCTGACACTAACACTAACATCTGTAGAAATTAAGAAGAGTGAAAAGCCTGTAACTGTCTATAACATCAGTAAAAAGAAACTCTAAACCAGCTAAAGTCAGATTAGATTAGATTAGAGAAAGTTTGTTGTCTTCTCACCTTGCCCATCATGTTGGCGGTTTTTTGGTTGCTGCTGCTGTTGCTGCTACAGGTCAGTGGATGTTGTGTGTTACCTGTCCGGCATCTGCTGCTCTTTATAGCACCTGGGCAACTGTAGCCTATTGTCCCAAACACTCTGAGCCAGCAACGTGTCATAAAAGAGCCCTTCAGTGTTCAGCTTCACAATTGGCAATAATGGAATGGGCAAAAATGTATTTAAACGGTGATCTGAAGCTAATATGAAGCTGTCCTAATGAGTCAACGTTACAGTCCCGCCAAAGTCCCTCTTTTTGTTACTATACTCAACTAGCTCAACAGGGAAACTGTACTTTTAAGTGACTGTGTGGACACACTTTGGATTTTGTCCTCCATTAGTTCCATTGAAGGCACATTAGAAGCACTTTTAATAGCCAGTATGAACAGGAGTAATGTTTACAGCGAGGAAAACCTCTTTCCCTGTTCATATGGACTAGACCTAAAAACTTGTCTTTAAAAGTTACATTTAATGGATATATTTTGTCTATGTCCATTATTTTTAACCCTTAAATTTTGAGTTGCCCTTTGATGTGAACACTGGCAAACATGACAGTCTTTTCCATCTTTAATATCCATCACTTACATTCACTCCTCTCTGCTGCCTCTCTGTTTGGATTGAACTTTTCTCCTCCTTCTCCCTAATTTTTGAAACCTGTAGTCTTCAAGTGAAACCATTAGTGACATCATCAGGTCCCTCTGGAGTCACAAAAAGCTTTATACTACTTTTTACACAAAGAACACCAGGAAACACTCACTGATGTTGTCTTCCTCTAGGAATATGTACCACTTGTTTCCATGTTCATAAGTGGAGTCATCTTCTGGTCAATCACTCATATTGTTGTAAATCTGTTGCTGAAGTTGGGACTGTCCTAACTGTTGGTTTTGGAGCATTTTGGTCCGCAGCCATGATTTTGCATCATGTTGAAAGCTGGAGGAGTTCAAAGAGTCTGGAACAAAACCATCAGTCTGCTCTCCCTCATTCAATGCCTCATGGTGTTCTACTATATCCTTACTCTGTGGAGAAATTGTCTAATGGCAACACAAATGCAGTACATGTACAGTAAATGTAAATACAGTGTACTACTGTGTAGTGTTTTTCTGAACAGACTTTAAAAATCAATCATCTTTTACTCCAACCAGACTTGCTGGATCATATTTCATTGTCTCATCAGCACTTTGATGATTGTTTTACACTGGACAGTTTTCAGTGTGAATGCAGCTGAGGAGTTCCTTTATGTTGCTGAACAAGAAAAAGTCGAATAAAAGGAAAGACAATGTGTACAGTCCACCGATCACAAATTCTGGGCTGCACTCGGACATCTACAGTGGGGAGAACAAGTATTTGATACACTGCCGATTTTGCAGGTTTTCCCACTTACAAAGCATGTAGAGGTCTGTCATTTTTATCATAGGTACACTTCAACTGTGAGAGACGGAATCTAGAACACAAATCCAGAAAATCACATTGTATGATTTTAAGTAATTAATTTGCATTTTATTGCATGACATAAGTATTTGATACATCAGAAAAACAGCACTTAATATTGGTACAGAAACCCTTGTTTTCAATTACAGAGATCAGACCTTTCCTGTAGTTCTTGACCAGGTTTGCACACACTGCAGCAGGGATTTTGGCCCACTCCTCCATACAGATCTTCTCCAGATCCTTCAGGTTTCGGGGCTGTCGCTGGGCAATATGGACTTTCAGCTCCCTCTAAAGATTTTTTATTGGGTTCAGCTCTGGAGACTGGCTAGGCCACTCCAGGACCTTAAGATGCTTCTTACGGAGCCACTCCTCAGTTGCCCTGGCTGTGTGTTTCAGGTCGTTGTCATGCTGGAAGACCCAGCCACGACCCATCTTCAATGTTCTTACTGAGAGAAGGAGGTTGTTGGCCAAGATCTCGCGATACATGGCCCCATCCATCCTCCCCTCAATACGGTGCAGTCGTCCTGTCCCCTTTGCAGAAAAGCATCCCCAAAGAATGATGTTTCCACCTCCATGCTTCACGGTTGGGATGATGTTCTTGGGGTGTACTTATCCTTCTTCTTCCTCCAAACTCGGCGAGTGGAGTTTAGACCAAAAAGCTCTATTTTTGTCTCATCAGACCACATGACCTTCTCCCATTCCTCCTCTGGATCATCCAGATGGTCATTGGCAAACTTCAGACGGGCCTGGACATGCGCTGGCTTGAGCAGGGGACCTTGCGTGCGCTGCAGGATTTTAATCCATGACGGCGTAGTGTGTTACTAATAGGGTTGTGAACGATAAACCGATACGACCGGATATTCGCTTCTACAAGTGAGAGATACAGCTGCATCAGTAGCAGCCTCCTCAATTGATACGAATTAGCCATGAATTCCTACATGAATTGGTTGTAGAGTCATGGATCGGGTATTGCGAGACTTGGAATGGGTTGGCAGCATCACACACGCGCCAGCATCTCTAAAACAATGCGAGAGCTAAAGCTGCCCCAAAAACTCCGTAGCTGCCTAGCTGGTATTAGCATGAGTGATAAACAAGTGACAACACGGAAAATGGAGGAGGTGAAGAACGATATCTGAGCGATGCAGGTGATAATATTGCACCTTTGTTACCAATTCTAGTGTTCAAAACACTATGCTCAGGCTGAAATGTTGCACTTTGTTGTTACTATTCTGTGCTACTTTTACCTCTGGAGTTCCCATCCAACGATTCAGCCAGACTTTTTTTTGGTCCATGTCTTAAAAATAAATACATTGACATGTGATTATGCCAGTGCCATAAAGCCACAATGCTTGGGGATATGTGGTCTTTTACAAATTTGAAAAGAAAACATTACACTTTCATAGAATTGGCTTCTTTAGTTTATAAAATATCTACAACAAATATTAACCGTAGAATCAAATCATATTGTTCTTACACTGTATCAAATTGAACTGGTCTGTAATGAAAGGATATAATTTTTGAATCGAATCATGACGTGTATCGAGATGCATATCGAATCGTTTATCACAGAGAGATGTGCAACCCTAGTTACTAATGTTTTTCTTTGAGACTGTGGTCCCAGCTCTCTTCAGGTCATTGACCAGGTCCTGCCGTGTAGTTCTGGGCTGATCCCTCACCTTCTTCATGATCATTGATGCCCTACGAGGTGAGATCTTGCATAGAGCCCCAGACTGAGGGAGATTGACCGTTTCTTGAACTTCTTCCATTTTCTAATAATTGCGGCAACAGTTGTTGCCTTTTCACCAAGCTGCTTGCCTATTGTCCTGTAGCCCATCCCAGCTTTGTGCAGGTGTACAATTTTATCCCTGATGTCCTTACACTCTGGTCTTGGCCATTGTGGAGAGGTTGGAGTCTATTTAATTGAGTGTGTGGACAGGTGTCTTTTATACAGGTAACAGGTGCAATTAATATAGGTAATGAGTGGAGAACAGGAGGGCTTCTTAACGAAAAACTAACAGGTCTGTGAGAGCCGGAATTCTTACTGGTTGGTAGGTGACCAAATACTTATGTCATGCAATTAAATGCAAATTCATTATTTAAAAATCATACAATGTGATTTTCTGGATTTGTGTTCTAGATTCCGTCTCTCACAATTGAAGTGTACCTATGATAAAAATGACAGACCTCTACATGCTTTGTAAGTGGGAAAACCTGCAAAATCGGCAGTGTATCAAATACTTGTTCTGCCCACTGTAGATGTCCGAGTGCAGCCCAGAATTTGTGATCGGTGGACTGTACACATTGTCATTCCTTTTTTTTCCTTTTTCTTGTTCAGCAACATAAAGGAACTCCTCAGCTGCATTCACACTGAAAACTGTCCAGTGTAAAACAATCATCAAAGTGCTGTTGAGACAATGAAATACGATCCAGCAAGTCTGGTTGGAGTAAAAGATGATTGATTTTTAAAGGCTGTTCAGAAAAACACTACACAGTAGTATACTGCATTTACATTTACTTACATGTGTGATTTAATATGGTTTATGACCATTACCTGCAAAGGTGAAGACATTCCCATCAGTCTGTTATTCTTTGTGTTTAGTGCTAAATAGCAAATGTTTGCCTGCTAATACACTGAACTAACATGATGAACAAGGTAAATATTATACCTGCTAAACATTAGCATTATCATTGTGAGCATGTTAGTATGCTTTATTTAGCATTCAGCTAGCACGTTAACTATAGATTGTAAAGTCTTAAATGTGTATATTTGTCCTAAATTGTCAGCTAAAACCACAGAGCTCAGTGAGCAGCTTTTTATCCAACAGAAAAGACAGAAAACTTTGTTTACAAAGAAAGTACTTTATTTATTTTTCAGTGTTTCCATGGTAACTCTAATAATAAGAGTCCATGATGCGCCTCATGCTCATGAACTTCATGTTGCTCATGCCCATGTTCATGAAGTTCCTGTACTCTCCAGGCCTCATGTACATCATCCTGCCTCTGTAGCTGGGCTGCTCGTACATCAGCCAGTGTCCGTCCATCACGTTGCAGGACATGCAGTTGGACATGCTGTAACGGCTCTGGATGTTGTCACAGTCGTCCATCAGCTCGTGCATCTGACCACCGAAGTTCTCCCTCTCGTAGATCTTCATCCTGTAGTTTCCACGGTGCTGTAACACAATGATGTTAATGATGTGATAATAATGATAATAGTATGTGTGTAATCTGCTGATTCAGACTGATGAAGGTCTGTGATGTGATTGGCGGCTGTGTGGTTACCATGGGGATCATGCGGCAGGACCTGATGCAGTCGCTCATGCCCATCATGCTCATGTAGTCAGCATACTCGCCCCTCCTCATGAAGTACTGGTTACCCATGAAGTTGGTGCGGTCGTAGACCATGAAGCAGCCCCTCTCCACCCTGCAGGAGTGGCACCTGCTCATGTAGGAGGACATGTCAGCGCAGTCGCTGCTGCACTCATAGGAACGACCCTGGAAGTTCCTGTCCTCGTAGAAAATGATCTGAGATAGAGACGGAGACAGATCAATAACCTGCTGGATTCATCATTATACAACATTCTGTCTGAATGAAGACACTCAGTCATTGTTATTGGTGAAAGAGACTAATTATCAACAGGTTGTTTTACAATGAGATATTTTACATGACTAAATCTCAGAATGTCTCATTAACATTGGAACAGCTCTGTATATTAACCGTGTGATCAAAGCACAGATCAAACTATTTAAGAATGTGTAAAACTATTTTTAAATACAATCTGCCCTGGAACATGTGCAGTAACTGTGACACAGTAATTTAGGGTATTCTTGTATTCTGAGACTAACACTAACATCTGTAGAAATTAAGAAGAGTGAAAAGCCTGTAACTGTCTATAACATCAGTAAAAACAAACTCTAAACCAGCTAAAGTCAGATTAGATTAGGTTAGATTAGAGAGAGTTTGTTGTCTTCTCACCTTGCCCATCATGTTGGCGGTTTGTTGGTTGCTGCTGCTGTTGCTGCTACAGGTCAGTGGATGTTGTGTGTTACCTGTCCGGCAGCTGCTGCTCTTTATAGCACCTGGGCAGCTGTAGCCTTTTGTCCAAACACCCTGAGCCAGCAACGTGTCATGAAAGAGCCCTTCAGTGTTCAGCTTCACAATTGGCAATAATGGAATGGGCAAAAATGTATTTAAAAGGTGATCTGAAGCTAATATGAAGCTGTCCTAATGAGTCAACGTTACAGTCCCGCCAAAGTCCCTCTTTTTGTTACTATACTCAACTAGCTCAACAGGGAAACTGTACTTTTAAGTGACTGTGTGGACACACTTTGGATTTTGTCCTCCATTAGTTCCATTGAAAGCACATTAGAAGCACTTTTAATAGTCAGTATGAACAGGAGTAATGATTACAGCGAGGAAAACCTCTTTCCCTGTTCATATGGACTAGACTTAAAAACTTTCGCACCTGTGTTTAAAAGTTACATATAGATATACAGAACAGATATATTTTGTCTATGCCCATTATTTTTAACCCTCACATGACCAACAGTGTACATTTTGAGTTGCCTGGTGATGTGAACACTGGAAACATGAGAGTCTTTTCCATCTTTACCATCCATCACTTACATTCACTTCTCTCTGCTACCTCTCTGTTTGGATTTAACTTTTCTTCTCCCCTTCCTCCTCCTCCCTAATTTTCGAAACTTGTAGTTTTCAAGTGAAACCATTAGTGACATCATCAGGTCCCTCTGGAGCCACAAAAGGCTTTATACTATTTTTTACACAAAGGACACCAGGAAACACTCACTGATGTTAATAACACCTGCAAATCACCTACAAGTCAAATATTTTCCTCTAGGAAGATGTACCACTTGTTTCCATGTTCATAAGTGGAGTCATCTTCTGGTCAATCACTCATTTTGTTGTAAATCTGTTACTGAAGTTGGGACTGTCCTAACTGTTGGACACAGGTCCATCTGTCAGCAGTGGAGAGCTATTTCTTCTAATTATTATTACTAATATAACCTGTATTTATGATGATGATGATGATGATGATGATGATGATAGTTTGTCTGCAGGTTGTGGTGTGTAGCTGGTACAGCCTTCTGATCCAATGCCTCATGCTGTTCTACTATATCCTACTCTGTGGAGGAATCATCTAATGGCACACAAATGCAGTACTGGGTAACAACGCTGTGAGTAAATTGTATATTATAGTAACAATGAATATAGAAACACATTTTTAAAAATATCTCAATATAGCAACTTCCCTCATTATTATGAGATTCATGACAACCTAAAAACTTTTTAGTTGTATTTTGGACACCATAAAATTCACAAATTCCAAAACTAAGTGAATTAAAATGTGTTTCCTTCAGATGTTACACACATTTATTAAAGTTTTTATTGCTTAATAAATTCACCCATTACTTGCTTGTAATTTATTTTGTTTCATTTTATATGTACTGTATATGCAATTCTATGCCTCATGTGAGCTGTTATGCCTTGTATTATGTCTTTTCTTCTATACAGCACTTTGGTCCACTGTGGTTGTTTTAAAGTGCTTAACAAATAAAGTTGTAATGTATTATTGTATATGCTGTATGATTCTATTTTATCATTAATAATGATAACCTTTATTTATAATTAGGATTATCTTTAGTTTGTCTTTTTTGTGATATGTATGTTGTTACGGTCAATTCATGCTGTCACACCATACAATTCATACTTTTTTGGGTCCACAGACACAGATGCCTCCCACATGTACGTATTAGCAAACATGGCTGCAGTGTGATAACTTTACAGAGTTATAAAATCCAGTTTGTGAATATAACAAACTGCTGTGCAGTGTTTTTTTCTGATCAGTCTTTAAACTCAATAATCTCTTACTCCAACTGGACTTGCTGGGTCGTATTTCATTGTCTCATCAGCGCTTTAAACAACACGCCCACATCCATACAGCCCTTTGTATTGTTTTACACAGGACAGTTTACAGTCTGAATGCAGCTGAGGAGTTCCTTTATGTTGCTGAACAAGAAAAAGTCAAAAAAAAGGAAAGACAATGTGTACAGTTCACCCATCACAAATTCTGGGCTGTACTCGGACATCTACATGTGTGGACCATGCAGACATAGGCAGACAATGAAATTTAAGTCACGTGGACAACACGAACCCTCACTGCCACACAAATGCAAAAAGCATGAATTGGCCTTTAGCCATGCTAGCAACATGGCTAAAGGCAACCCTATGGATGGCAATGTTTGTCTGTTGGTTGTTGACTGTTGTCTGTTCGATGGATTTTCACTGCAGTTACTACAGACATTTATGTTCCTCAGAGGATGAATTCTGACTTCAGTGATCCACTGACTTTTCATCTAGGTCAGGGGTATTCAATAAAAAATCACTGAGGTGCAGTTTGTGAAAATGTACTCAAGTGAAGTTCCAGAACATCATAATGTCTGTAATTTTCAGTACCTTGAAGTAGCATTCTAGTTACATCAGCATCTGTGTCGTGTGGATTGTAGACTGTCAAATAAATACAGTAGATTTCTATAATATGGCAGCAACATTTAATAGTATTTACACTGAACTTATGGGATTCAAATTAATAAAATAAATACAATAATAAAAAAGAATAAAATAAATACATGTTTTTTTATTACATCAAATAAAGTTAGCATTTTAAAATAAAGTGCATTTCAAGCTTTTGATTGTGCTTCCTAGGAGTAGCTTACCCCTAGTTATATCATCCACTGGATTGTTCAGGGTATCCACATACTGCCAAGCCCATCTGTCAGTCAGCTCCTGTATCTCTAATACACAAGTTCCAACAAACACCTTGGAATCTGATTGGAGCCACTCTAAAGGGCCGTCCACAGTGAGAATGATAACTATAACGACAACGATTTGAGTGTCCACACTGAAAACGATAACATCCCGTAAACAGTGGTGTGTAGTACGCACTGCATACTCAAGCTGTGTCTGTAGCTAATTATTGATGAGCTGTTACTGCTGTACTTTGTAAAGAGAAAAGCAGAAGAGTTCACAGGTGGGTGATGATTCAGTGTGTTGATCAGTGAATTCAGTGATTCCAACAATATTGTTCTTCTCTATCGTTGTCGTTATAGTTGTGGTGTGGACTCCGCCATCCACTGAAATTAGAAAGACATTTAAAATGCTGTTGTCTGTCGGATGGTGAGTGTCAGTTCAGTCTCTACAAGCTTGGCCAGTTGAATTTCAGCTAATGCAGCACAGAGCTCCAGGTGTGGCATAGTCTGCTGTCACTTGGGGGCAATTCTTTTTTAGATGTGTTTGGGCTTTTTTTACTTTATTTAGATAGTTACTGGCAGAGATGCTGACAGGAAACAGGGAGCGAGAGAGGGGAATGACCGGAGGCATAGGTCCCTGGCTGGATCGAATTTGGGATGCTGCGATTATGTGGCATGCACTCTAAGCTCTCGACCACCAGGGCGCTCCGAAGGTTATCTTGGGGGTAACTCTTGACCTAGCCATCACAAAGGAGGTGTGAATGGCATCTCCTGTACGTACAGTGACTGCCCCATGTTCAGAGGCATCACAGAAAATGTGAAGATCGTACTGTGGTTCTGCACCTTGTACAGGGACTGGTGAGTATTATGAGATGGAAATTCTGCTGAGGTGTTGAAGCTCATTCTCCAAGGTTTCCCAGGCATGTAGGAGGACTGAAGGTAAATCTGGATCATCCCAGCCCCTCTGTTTGGACCAAAGCTAGTGGATGGGCACCTTGGCACAATGATTTCCAAGGGGTCATACTGACTGGCCAGTATTTGATAGGCCATCCTCATCACATCTAGTGAGTCTACCCAACATAGGCCTCTCCAGATGAATGGAAGGAGTGGTTTGTCCCCAGGTAGGAGACAATCTTAATGAAACATGGAGCAAATGCCTCCGCTCACAGCAACCTGGTGTTGTCTGAATTGTGGAAGAACACAGAGCAGTGATGGACCAAGCATAGGCCCAGGTAGGAGTCATCATCAGTGATTTATCAATTCTGCATCGGTAAAGACAGCAGAAACGGGTTTACAGGCAGTAGCAACAAATAGTGCCTTTAAAATAAAAGTCTCTGAACATGAACAATTCACAACAGTTATTTTGTCCATTAGTTTGGTTTATGACCAAATACTTGCAAAACTAAAGACATTCCCATCAGTCTCAGTTATTAGCAAATGTTTGCATACTAATATACTAAACTTACATGATGAACATGGTAAATATTATACCCTAAACAATAGAATTATCGTCATAAGCATATTTGTATGCTTTTGTTCAGCATTTAGCTCAAGTACAGCATCATATAGATTGTAAAGTCTTAAATGTGTAGCCTACATTTGTTCTCAATTGTCAGCTAAAACCACAGAACTCAGTGAGCAGCTTTTTATCCAACAGAAAAGACAGAAAACTTTGTTTACAAAGAAAGCACTTTATTTATTTTTCAGTGTTTCCATGGTAACTCAATAATAAGAGTCCATGATGCGCCTCATGCTCATGAACCTCATGCCGCTCATGCCCATGTTCATGAAGTTCCTGTACTCTCCAGGCCTCATGTACATCATCCTGCCTCTGTAGTTGGGCTGCTCGTACATCAGCCAGTGTCCGTCCATCACGTTGCAGGACATGCAGTTGGACATGCTGTAACGGCTCTGGATGTTGTCACAGTCGTCCATCAGCTCGTGCATCTGACCACCGAAGTTCTCCCTCTCGTAGATCCTCATCCTGTAGTTTCCACGGTGCTGTAACACAAGGAGCCAGTCATTAATGATGTGATAATAATAATGATAATAGTATGTGTGTAATCTGCTGATTCAGACTGATGAAGATATCAGGTCTGTGATGTGATTGGTGGCTGTGTGGTTACCATGGGGATCATGCGGCAGGACCTGATGCAGTCGCTCATGCCCATCATGCTCATGTAGTCAGCGTACTCGCCCCTCCTCATGAAGTACTGGTTACCCATGAAGTTGGTGCGGTCGTAGACCATGAAGCAGCCCCTCTCCACCCTGCAGGAGTGGCACCTGCTCATGTAGGAGGACATGTCAGCGCAGTCGCTGCTGCACTCATAGGAACGACCCTGGAAGTTCCTGTCCTCGTAGAAAATGATCTGAGACAGAGACAGAGACAGATCAATAACCTGCTGGATTCATCATTATACAACATTGTGTCCTAATGATCATTCTTGTTGGTGAAAGAGACTAATTATTTTACAACTGAGATGCTGCTCAATCATCTCAGAACTCCCCCAAAGATCAAGTTGTTTTTTTATATACTTTTTTAAACATTAGCATTTATTAAGAACTTGACTGTTAATAACTCCATAAAAGTTTAGAGAGAGCAGAGTTGTTTTACATCCATACAGTTCTTTGAAAACCTTACAGCCAATTTGAATATTTAAAGACATATTCATACACTGAGTGTAACACACACTTTCTGAAGATATATATATATATCTGATTAATGATCAATATATCTGATGTCCATCATTCAATATACTAAAAAAAGACTTATACTACTTATATAAAGACTCACTGACTGCCACTCAGAAACATTTTACACTATAGATATTTATTCCAAGTCTTAGAGTGTCTCATTAACACTGAAACAGTTCTGTACATTAACTGTGTGATCAAAGCACAGATCAAACTATTTAAAACGGTGCTAAACTATTTTTAAATACAATCTGCCCTGGAACATGTGCAGTAACTGTGACACAGTAATTTAGGGTATTCTTGTATTCTGACCCTAACACTAAAATCTGTAGAAATTAGAGAGAGTGAAAAGCCTGTAACTGTCTATAACATCAGTAAAAAGAAACTCTAAACCAGCTAAAGTCAGATTAGATTAGATTAGAGAGAGTTTGTTGTCTTCTCACCTTGCCCATCATGTTGGCGGTTTGTTGGTTGCTGCTGCTGTTGCTGCTACAGGTCAGTGGATGTTGTGTGTTACCTGTCCGGCAGCTGCTGCTCTTTATAGCACCTGGGCAGCTGTAGCCTTTTGTCCAAACACCCTGAGCCAGCAAAGTGTCATAAAAGAGCCCTTCAGTGTTCAGCTTCACAATTGGCAATAATGGAATGGGCAAAAATGTGTTTTCAAGGTGATCTGAAGCTGATATGAAGCTTCAGCCATCCAAATGAGTCAAATCAAGTAGATATTTTTCAATGTTACAGTTTTTCTAGTGCCAAAGTCCCTCTTTTTGTTACTATATTCCAGCTCAGCTCAACACACAAAGAGGGAATTTGATGCTAAAAAGACTGTAAATGTGTCAGATATCACTTGATATGACTAACTCATACTGCTGAAGCCTCATATAAGCTTCACATCTACTTTTAAATGACTGTGTGGACACACTGTGGATTTTGTCCTCCATCACTTCCATTGAAAGGACATTTTAAGGGGATCCTTTAATAATCAGTAAGGACAGGAGGAATGATTACAGCGAGGAAAACCTCTTTCACTGTTCACGTGGACACCTGACTGTTGGTTCAAAGAAGACAGGACTTCCAAAAACACGTTTAATAGATATTTTTTGTCTATGCCCATTATTTTCAACCTTCACAACCCTCCACGTTGAGGCTAGGAGGACCAGGTCGGAGGTCTGGTTGGTGGAGTTAAAGTCGGTTGTTCCAAGGCGTCTCTTCCCCTGTAGGTGGAAGTGGAACATCTCAGTCCTCCAGACGACTTCCTGGTGTCTCTGGAGCAGCACCTCCTGCTGGTGTACACCGGCAAGACTCGTCTGGCTCGCAACCTTCTGCAGGTGGTGCCTCCTTTCTATTTATGGTCTCATTCTCTGTCTGTCTTTCATCTGAATACAACTACTCATGTAAGCAAATCGATCAGATAGCTCATCCAAAATGAAACCCATTTTGTTAATGATAGCTGGTTTACACCTTTGAAGCTGTGTTAATCGATTCAAGGTAAGAGAAGACACAAAATTTGACATAATAAACTTTAACTTTATTGTTCACAAAAAGAAAACAGTCTAATTTAAAACACACAGGACAACTTCTTTCTAACTTCATGTCCCCTGATTTCCAGGTCCCCCTGGAGCCACAAAAAGCTTTATACTATTTTTTACACAAAGAACACCAGGAAACACTCACTGAGGTTGAAAACACCTGCAGTTCACCTATAAGTCAAAAATTTTCCTCTGGGAAGATGTACCAGTGGTGTCCATGTTGATACATTGTGGGGGGGTTTTTTCAGTGGAGTCATCTTCTGCTCAGCAACTCATATGTTTATCTGTTACTGAACCTGGAACTGTGCCAACTGTTGGATGTCGTGCGTAGCTAGTCGTAGCTCGTCTGCCCTCGATGGTCCAGCCGTCTGAATCTTGTTGGTTTTGGAGCCTTTTGGTCCTGAGCGCTCAGCCATGATTTTGTAGTATGTTTAAAGCTGGAGGAGTTCAAAGAGTCTGCAACAAGACCATCTGTCTCCTCTACTTCATTCAATGCCTCATGCTGTTCTATTATATCCTACCCTGTGGAGGAATCATCCATTGGCAACACAAATGCAGTACATATATCAATGACAATAATGCTGTGAGTAAACTGTATATTATAGTAACAATGTATAAAGAAACACTTCTTTTTATTTTTAATTTGTTCTCAGTAAAGTAGCTTCCCTTATTATTATTCCACACACAACAAACACATTTTTATGAATTCATGCCAACATACACACTTTTCGGTTGTATTCTGGACACCATTACATTCACAAATTCCAAAACTAAGTGAATTAAAATGTGTTTCCTTCAGATATTACATGCATTTATTCTGTGCTCTTGTAATTTTAAGTTTGTCTTGTTTATTTTAATTAGCATTTTCTTTTCTTAAGGTTTTTCTCACTTAATAAACTCAATCATTACTTGATTGTATGATGCTATTTTATTATTAATAATGAAAACCTTTATTTATAATTAAGATGATCTTAAATTTGTCTTTTTTGTGAGATGTATGTTGTTTAGGCCAACACAGGACAGCTGTGGACTTGCACGCAGTACCATTCATACTTTTTTGGGGTCCACAGACACAGACGCCTCCCACAAGTACGTATTTGTAAACATGGCTGCAGTGTGATAACTTTCCAGAGTTGTAAAATCCAGTCTGTGAATATAACAAAATGCAGTGTTTTGCTCATCAGCCTTTAAACTCAATAATCTGTTATTCCAACTGGACTTGCTGGATCATATTTCATTGTCTCATCAGCACTTTAAACAACATGCCCATATCAATACAGCTCTTGCTTTTTTTTTTAAACACAGGACAGTTTACAGTCTGAATGCAACTGAGGAGTTCCTTTATGTTGCTGAACAAGAAAAAATAGAAAAAGGCATTCCTGTTTGCTTTTTTAAACACATGGACAGTTGATGCACCTACAATGCGTACAGTCCACTAATCACAATTTGGGCTGCACACAGATGTCTGCATGCATGGACCATGACATAGGCAGATGGTGAAATTTTAGTCACATGGACAACACGGACCCTCATAGCCACATGAATGCAGAAAGCATGAATTGGCTTTTAGCCACGCTAGCAACATGTTTCTATGGATAGCAATGTTTGTTGGTTGTTGGTTGTTGTCTGTCAGATCGATTTTCACTGCAGTTACTGACATGCGTACCTCAGAGGGTGAATCCTGACATTGGTGATCCACTGACTTTTCCTGTAGGGCCACCATGAGGTTAACTTTAGTTATGAATTTTATTGAAATATCTCAACAACTATTGGATGGATTGTTGTGACATTTGTTTCACACATGATCTGGTCAAAATTTTATTTCGTCCAATACTTTGGTTTATGACCAAATACCTGCAAAACTAAAGACATTCCCATCAGTCTCAGCTATACTTTGTGTTTAGTGCTAATTAGCAAATGTTTGCCTGCTAATACACTAAACTTACATGATGAACATGATAAATAATATACCTGCTAAACATTAGATTTATCATTATAAGCATGTTTGCATGCTTTTGTTCGGCATTTAGCTTGAGTACAGCATCACAGGGCTGCTAGCACGTTAACTATAGATTGTAAAGTCTTAAATGTGTATATTTGTCCTAAATTGTCAGCTAAAACCACAGAGCTCAGTGAGCAGCTTTTTATCCAACAGAAAAGACAGAAAACTTTGTTTACAAAGATAGTACTTTATTTATTTTTCAGTGTTTCCATGGTAACTCTAATAATAAGAGTCCATGATGCGCCTCATGCTCATGAACTTCATGTTGCTCATGCCCATGTTCATGAAGTTCCTGTACTCTCCAGGCCTCATGTACATCATCCTGCCTCTGTAGCTGGGCTGCTCGTACATCAGCCAGTGTCCGTCCATCACGTTGCAGGACATGCAGTTGGACATGCTGTAACGGCTCTGGATGTTGTCACAGTCGTCCATCAGCTCGTGCATCTGACCACCGAAGTTCTCCCTCTCGTAGATCTTCATCCTGTAGTTTCCACGGTGCTGTAACACAATGATGTTAATGATGTGATAATAATGATAATAGTATGTGTGTAATCTGCTGATTCAGACTGATGAAGGTCTGTGATGTGATTGGCGGCTGTGTGGTTACCATGGGGATCATGCGGCAGGACCTGATGCAGTCGCTCATGCCCATCATGCTCATGTAGTCAGCGTACTCGCCCCTCCTCATGAAGTACTGGTTACCCATGAAGTTGGTGCGGTCGTAGACCATGAAGCAGCCCCTCTCCACCCTACAGGAGTGGCACCTGCTCATGTAGGAGGACATGTCAGCGCAGTCGCTGCTGCACTCATAGGAACGACCCTGGAAGTTCCTGTCCTCGTAGAAAACGATCTGAGACAGAGACAGAGACAAAGATAGATCAATAACCTGCTGGATTCATCAATTATATAACTTTATAAACTGTAATAAATTGATTTACTACTGTTAATTCATAATTCACTGATCCTTTATAGACAGGCATTTATTAATGACTTTACTATTAGTAACTCAGCAGTAGAGTTATATATAGTCTATATTTATACAGTCAGTGTGACACACACTTTCTGAGGATATATCTGATAAGAGAACAATATCTGTAATGTCTAACTCTGATAAACATCCATAAATTCCCCCCACAAAAGACTGTAAAACTTTTCCTTCATGAAGTACTGATAGAAAGACTCACTGACTGTCACTCAGATACATTTCACACTATAGATATTTAACATTAATAAATCTCAGAATGTCTCATTAACATTGAAACAGCTCTCTATATTAACTGTGTAATTAAAGCACAGATCAAACTATTTCAAACTGTGTAAAACTATTTTTAAATACAACTCTGACAGTAATTTAAGGTATTTTTGTATTCTGACACTAACATGTGACCTCTCTGTAGAAATTAGAGAGAGTGAAAAGCCTGTAACTGTTTACAATATGAGAATATAAAACTTTTAACCAGCTAAAGTCAGATTAGAATAGATTAGAGAGAGTTTGTTGTCTTCTCACCCTGCCCATCATGCTGCTGCTGCTGCTGGTAGTCATGTTGCTGCTGCACTGGATGCTGCTTCTGTTGCTGCTACAGGTCAGTGGATGTTGTGTGTTACCTGTTCGGCAGCTGCTGCTCTTTATAGTACCTGAGCAGCTGTAGCCTTTTGTCCAAACAGCCTGAGCCAGCAACGTGTCATAAAAGAGGCGCTCAGTATTCAGCTTCACAATCGGCATTTCTGTTAGAAAAGCAGACAAAGAGTGACGGCCTGCAGCTCTGTGCCTCCTTCAGTTCTCTCTCTCATTCATTCTGGAACAACAAACCTGAAGACAATGAAGCTGCCAGTCACATTCGCACACTTAAAACATTGAAACTTTCATCATCATCCAGCTGACTCTCTCTCTCTCTCTCTCTCTCTGCTCGCACAAACAAAAACTACATTCAATTTTCCGGAAATCTACCAACATATGTATTGGAATTTTTAGCAGATTCTCACTGGAAACAAGTCAAATCAATCAATAATTGATTATAAATTTATGAGGAGAGAGACTAATAAAATGTGTCTTATAGAAAGATTGTGTGCTTTATGTAAGATGCTCATAGAGATCATATGAAACAGCTAATTTCACATGTCGAACAAAATTATGAAAAATATCACTTTAAAATGTGAAAGTAAAACAATTTTATCTTCAAAAAGACACTGAATAAAAATAGACTTAATTTTAAGCAGGTAACACTTAACATAGTGTAAAGTACAATGTAATGTAGCGATATAAGTATTTATGTATTTGTCATGTGGACACCCATAAGTGGAGTCTGCTGTATAAACAGAGAAAGAATGACAATATAATAAAACATAGATGTAATAATACAAAATGTGTCTTCACAGCAGAAGTTATAATTTATTACAAATACTGAATAATTACAGTACAGGACAGTATTTACATTTTAAAAAGTTTAAAAGATCTAAAAGATCTGCTTATAGTTGTTATAAACCTTTATCATTGTCTATATACTGTCTGTATTACTGATTATACTGATCATTATGAATGTTATATATTAATAAAAGAGGACTTAAAGTGTTACTGAATAAAAATATGAAAACTTTAAAATGAAGCACATAAACAAAATAGATTTTTAGTTAAAAAACTAACTAACTAAAACATTTTTAGTTAAAAGAAAGACAGAAAAATGTTTCAATAAATGTGTCACATGTTAAACTGAAGAAGATACAGATTGATTTTACAAATCAAGTTAAATCAAAAAATTACAATCTACAACCTACACAACTTTATATATAGTTTATAACACAGTATAATGTATTCATAATGTATTTAGTAAGAGATTACAGGAGGTTAAACCATGGGACAGTTTTTGTAGAGGCGTGGAGAGAACAGCCCAGTATGTGTTTAACATGTTAAAATGTTTTATTTGTTATTTATTTTAATTCATTCAAGAATAAAAATGATTTATATAACTCGCATATATATAGCTTACATATATATATATGGGGCTAACAGAGTTATAGCAGCTTATATTAACCCTCATTTGCCAAAACAAATAACTCATATGACTTATTCTCACACAATAAGTAGTGACATGCTTTATGGTTGAGTATCAACACAAACCTGTTCTGCTCAGAAAGGCCAAATTATATTATTTTATTTTAAGATGTTGTAAAGCAGAGGTCTTCAACAGGGGGTTCGTGAGCCCTAGGGGGTCCGCAGAGGTGCTGCAGGGGGGTCGCCCCACCCCCGGAACGGACCTCCCTGAAATTACTTTTTGCAGGTTGGGATGTCTGGTATTATTTGAATATATATAATATATAAGTAGGAGGTCCCCGCTCCATCTCTCCATCAGTTTGGGGGTCCTTGGCCTGGAAAACGTTGAAGACCCCTTTTGTAAGTCTTAATTATTGGGATTTACATGAGCCTTACATTGTTATCTACTGTGTGTGATTTATGAAGAGTGATATAAAGGATTTGATGTAATTAAAAAAGGAACATTTTTCATATTCCTGTAAATGATGTTATTACACAGCATTTATAAAATCACTTTTATCTACCCCTATAAAGGATTTATAAATGGTCATTAATTAGATACAAACACTTAATAAACCATTCATTAACAGTTGTAAATTAATTATAACCTAATTTCCCATACCTCAATGAGGGGGTCACTATTTAGTAAGATGAAGGTAGGCTATACTACTGCATTTTTATCCATCTACGTATTTTGTTATTGGTAAAAAGTTAACTATCTGTAAAAAAAAAAAAAATAAGAGCAGAAGAAAATAAAAATATTCACACACAAGAAAAATGAAGTCAGAAATCTTTTTATAGCAGCAGAACTGAATCACTTATATTTGTATACAGCAACAGTTTACTGATAATCAACATATACAGACATATTAATGAGTTTCTACATTTAATATAATCAAGCATAATGTGAAAACATTTAATGTGAACATATAAAACCTGACAGGTAGGACTCAGAACTCTAAAATCTTTGTTCTCAATTTGTGTCTTAAATATCTCATTCCCATTTGTCTATACATCCAACCATAACATGATTTTTATTTTTAAAGGATATCAGATTCAGAATTGATTTATTCACTTAATATACAATGAACACTGGAATGAGACTTGGTGATATTAAACACTGAGACAAGAAAAAAGGAGAATTAGACAAAAAAAGAGCAGGCCACAATGAAGTGAAAACTAAGAGGAAAAGTTATAGAATAAAATAACGATAAATAAGAATTTATATTTCAGGTTAATAGGAAGACGATTAGGGCCACTGTGGGAAAAAAAAAATTGGTTCTGACTTTTTTCCCAGAATTCTGACTTTAAACTCAGAAAGTTAGAATTCTGAGAAAATAGTCAGAATTCTGAGATGAAAGTCAGAATTCTGAGAAAATAGTCAGAATTCTAAGATGAAAGTCAGAATTCTGAGATGAAAGTCAGAATTCTGAGATGAAAGTCAGAATTCTGAGAAAATAGTCAGAATTCTAAGATGAAAGTCAGAATTCTGAGATGAAAGTCAGAATTCTGAGAAAATAGTCAGAATTCTAAGATGAAAGTCAGAATTCTGAGATGAAAGTCAGAATTCTGAGATGAAAGTCAGAATTCTGACAAAAAAAGTCAGAATTCTGAGAAAATAGTCAGAATTCTCTCTTTTATTGAGAGTTGAGTTTTTAAGCAAGTTGAATTATTTGGTACAAAGTTTTTATGGTTAGACCACTTAGACATTTTTGCCATAATCCTCTAATATATTCTCTCTAAATGGATTAAAAGCAGAAATGTTATACTGGGTCCACTAAAAAAAAAGAATGTGTTCAAGTTATTCATACGTTTATTTCCACATTTTAACCCCTTTAAATTTGACTAAACCACATGGACACAAAAAAAAAAAAAAAATTGACCCATGTACTGAGCTGAACTTGGTGTCTGACTAGTTAAGAAGCTCTGCTGAACATCATCTATGTGAGATGGATGAATAGAAGAGATATGGGATGGATGTAAAAACTTTAAAAACATTATCCAGTTAGGTTCAATATATCACCAATACAACACAGAGCAAAACGATGTGCAATATGACATTCAGAAGACACACAAGTTATTCATCAGTTGTGTATATATTACAGAAAACAAGATAGGACACTATACAAAATATCATTGTCATGGTTATGCAGTCAAGTGGAGCCACATGCAGGGACAACAAGTAGGTGACAGGCACTGAAAAAGGAGGGAAACACAAGGAACAATGTGAGGTATGTGGCAGGCAAAAAAAACAAAGATGGCAAGACTAACGAGACTATACACTGAACGTGTTTTCATGGGAAAACAGCCTGAGCAGGACTACAGCAAAACATGAGGTTACAAAAGGTCAAGGTTAAAACCAAAGCAAGGCAGGGATAAAAGAACGAAAAAAAGAGCCCTGGACTCAAAGGAAAAACAATACTAAGCACTAAACAAAGTAACACAAATGGCAAACAATTTGTAACACAGAGCACATTCAAAACACACACAAAGTCACACAAAAAAGAAAACAAACCACAAAAAACAATAAGTGCAGAAACAATCCATGACAATGATAGGGAACAATATTTTCTAAATGCAGAGGTATTCTACTGTTAAACATATGCATACAGTTTCGAGTTGTATAGTGAAGGAAAATTAGAATTAAAAATCTATTTTGCTGATAGGCTTAACATTTGTCATATTTTTGCAGAGTAAATTATATTATATAGCACATATACTGTACATATATACAGTGAGACTAGGTTGGCAAACACTTCCTTTTTTATAGTGTGTTTCTATGATGCTTATTGATAGTGAATGATGCTACTGAGACATCTGCTAAGATAGTATTAGCATGTGTTTAGCTTCATAAACGTAGAATTTAAAGCAAAGCTGTTGTACTTGATTGAATTGGACTGCACAAGTGTACCTAATGAAGAGGCTGGTGAGTGTATATATGGGTCAGTGACAAATAAGGATTGACAAGAGGAGCAATTCAAAAACATCTTTAAAATTTGTTTTAAAAGCAGCATCAGGTTAATTAAAAATGTGTTTGTCATTGGAAATGACATTTGCACCCTTTTTTTTACCAAAAGTAAGACTGAATGCTCCTGAAAATGTCAAATGGTGTAACAACAAAAGAATGATAAATATTCAATGTTTTATCCACCTACAGTGTATTTACGTTTAGTTTAGTTTAGTTTAGTTTGGTTTAGTTTAGTTAAGTTTATTGGGATCCCCATTAGCAATTGCACTGGGCAATAGCTACTCTTCCTGGGCTCCACAAAGAAAAACAGTACAATTATAAAAACCCACAACATTATACAAAAAAGATGAACGAAAATGAAAGCATGCAACAAAGTAACAACATTCAAAGCATACAGGGAAAAAACACACTAAAAAGAGGAAAATAAAAGACAACAATTTTTTCTAAATAAATTATGTAAAACTGTTGTGTTGCCAAAGCGGATTAGGTTTATTCCACATTTTAGTTCACATTTGTTTTCCTGTATATAAATCAGATTTGTACGAAACAATACTGGTTACACCAATTGACACTGGCTGCATCACATCATTGACCAATATATTGTTATCAGATGTCCATATTAACATTGATCCATGTCTCATTTCAAGCTGGCATGCAGTGATGGTTTTTATTCGTTGCACAGCACTGCAAAGTAAAATGAGTAGTTTACCTGTTGGAGGCGTGCTGGTCGTCTGCAGCTCTTCATCAAACATCATCATCACTGTGGCTGTTTTTGCTCGTACCATTCCTGATCCGCTCAACAAAGAGCTCCATCGGCTGTATGTCGGTATGTTGTTGTGTCGTGTGCTTTTAATATGAAGCAGTTAAGCAGGAATTTGTTGGGTTTGCATCAGCAGTAACTTAACACAACTCTGATACAGCCCCCCCCCCAACTCTGGTATGCCCCCCTTCTTGGCATACTTCCAGAAAACTGGCCAATCAGCACATATTGGGCTCATCGGGAGGGGGTTAATTAAAGAGAAGAGCTGAGACTGGCTGTTAGAGATAGAGGTTGAACTGAGGGGCTGCATAAAGGGCCAGGATAAGATATAAATAAAGAGTTTTTTTAATTGTGAATTATGCAAAGCTACTCCAGTAGGTCCCTGAATAAACATACAGAGCTCTAAATGAGCACAATAGTCCACTTGAAAGCTGCTGCTTCATTCAGAGATGTGGAATAATATTTTGATAATGTTGGGGGGGGGGGGGGGGGGGGGGGGGGGGATCAATTAGTAGATTTAGTTTTAATTATTTTTCATATTTATATTTTTACTTTAATTTAACTGTTACTTTTAATTATTGGGAACCTTTTCATACTTTTGTTTTTACATTTTTGTTCTTATTGTCTTTATTAATATATGTTGAGTTAATTTTCACTTCTTTTATGATTTTTTATGTATTGTACATTCTTGTTTTATAGAGATTGTTTGATTTTTTTTAAAAACTTGTTATTGTGTGGAGTTTATCTTTCTTTAGTTATTATTTGCAAAGCATTTTTAATTTGATCACTTTTCTCTTTGTGCTGTGGCTTATGAAACAGACAGTAAACCTTATTTACACAAACAACACTTTATTATTTATCAGTGTTAACAGTGTTTAATAGCAGGAGTCCATGATGCGCTTCATGCTCATGAACCTCATGCCGCTCATGCCCATGTTCATGAAGTTCCTGTACTCTCCAGGCCTCATGTACATCATCCTGCCTCTGTAGCTGGGCTGCTCGTACATCAGCCAGTGTCCGTCCATCACGTTGCAGGACATGCAGTTGGACATGCTGTAGCGGCTCTGGATGTTGTCACAGTCGTCCATCAGCTCGTGCATCTGACCACCGAAGTTCTCCCTCTCGTAGATCTTCATCCTGTAGTTTCCACGGTGCTGCAACACATGGAGGAAGTCATTAATAATCAGTAATCAATTATCAGTCGGTGTCAGTAGAAAACATGAAGAGATCTGAGACTGTGGGGATGGAGTTAAAGGACAGGTTAAAAATGTTTAAGCCTGTCTTAAATCAACTGTTAGGAGCCCTAATTAACTTTGAAATATGTACTCATTCTCTATTTAAAAGTTTATCTGAAGCTAATATGAAGCTCCAGTCAAATGAGTCAAATAAAGTAGATATCTTTCAATGTTACAGTATTTCTTTAGTGCCAAAGTCCTTCTTTTTGTTCATCCACTGCAGCTCAACATGGAAACACTGTCCAAGGTCTTCATGTTTAATGTTAAAAAGAGAGATAAATCATTGGAATAATTATTATATCAGTATTAGTACTGTTGTAGAAAAAGAGTCACATATGAACATTATTTCCTGAGAAGCTTTTGGTCTCAATGACAGAATAATTATTTTTCTTACTCAACAGACTCAGGAACTCATAATGACATGAACTAAACCTGTTGCACCTTGTTGAATTTGCCTTATTGATTAAATGTTAATTCTGCAAAAATACTGCCACTGCATTTTTAAAATCTTGTCTTTCTGCATCATCCACTAATGATACAGTCTGGTTCATGTCCGGGAAAGATGGTGGTTATGGACAATACGCCATGATTAAAATAATAAATTAAAGGATGATTGGACTTCTTTATGTATTAAGTACATTTGATTGCAGCTTCTCAAATGTGAATATTTTCTGGATATAAAAACTACAAGATCAAGGACTGCGGCCTGATTGGTCAGATGTGGTCTGAGCTGATTCAGACTGATGAAGATATCAGGTCTGTGATGTGATTGGCGGCTGTGTGGTTACCATGGGGATCATGCGGCAGGACCTGATGCAGTCGCTCATGCCCATCATGCTCATGTAGTCAGCGTACTCGCCCCTCCTCATGAAGTACTGGTTACCCATGAAGTTGGTGCGGTCATAGACCATGAAGCAGCCCCTCTCCACCCTGCAGGAGTGGCACCTGCTCAGGTAGGAGGACATGTCAGCGCAGTCGCTGCTGCACTCATAGGAACGACCCTGGAAGTTCCTGTCCTCGTAGAAGACGATCTGAGACAGAGACAAAAGTACATAAGTATTACGAGCTTGATGTAGTATGCAGTATTACAGTAAAAGTACTGCAGTATTATGAGTGATGTAGTATGCAGTATTACAGTAAAAGTACTGCAGTATTATGAGTGATGTAGTATGCAGTATTACAGTAAAAGTAGTGATATATTATTATATATGACATCATTAGATTATTAATAGTGAAGCATCAGTGTTAGAGCAGCATGTTACTGTTGTAGCTGCTGGAGGTGGAGCTAGTTTACACTACTTTATATACAGTTAGCTAGTTTAGTCCAGTGGTTCCCAACCTAGGGGTGGGGCCCCTCGAGTCGTGAAAACTGACTTCAAGTACCTCAGAACTTTACTTGAGTTAATTTACTTAATTGCCTTCCACCACTATGCAATAACCAATGCCTTTACATCCTGATCAATACTAAACATCTCTTGAGCTTCAGAGGTTGGAGTCTTCAATCTAACAGCTGTGTGTGTGTGTGTGTGTGTGTGTGTGTGTGTAGGCATCCTAGGACTTACCTTGCTCCTCATGTTCATATCGGTGGCAGACATGTTTGGATGTTGTTGGTACGTTGTTGGCGTGCTTCCTACCTGTCTGAGCCTCCAGCTTTTATACACCTGAGCATCGAGCTGTTTTGTGCTTCAGAGCGACAAGTCAGCATAGATGCATAAAGCCTCATTGAAAGGGTTAACAATGACTGTGTGAGGCCTTCAGCATCAGCAGCACTTTGTTCACCTGTTTAACCCCCCGCTGACGTCATCACGGACAAACAGCACACCTGTCTGACACTTTTAATTACCAGTGATATTCTGTATCAAGCTGCTCTTCATTAAACCCCTCAGATCTTCATAATCACTGACAATAACAATCTCACAATAGAGGTCCATGTAGCTTTCAGTCTTATTACAGTCTTCCTCAACAGATTAAAGAGTTTCCTGACAGTTTGTTGATTATTTAATGATGACTTTAGTTGACTAAGTGAATGACAACACATCACCAAGAACATTTAAATAAGATGGATACAAATACAACTTAATACCGCTTTCTTTCGGTAGAAAGTAATTAAGAGCGTTTATTTAATTACTGTACTTAAGTACAATTATGAGGTACTGTAGTTTTTTCATGTGATGCTACTTATGCTACGAAATATTGTACTTTCTTCACTACATTTATTTGACAGCTTTAGGTACTTTTCAGATGAAGATTTGACACAATGGGGAATATAACAAGCATTTAAAATACAACACATTGTTAAGATGAAACCAGTGGTTTCCAACCTTTTTGTCTATTGACGTCTTACAAAAAGCTCCACCAAACAGTGTTTTCCTCTAAACTTTTCACGTGGTTTCATTTTAATAATTGCTCAAATAATCAATATTTAAACAAAAATCAAAGATAAGAGAAAAGTGTATCAGAGCTTTGTGTTTTCTTCTTTTCCTCTCCCATTAATCATCTCACCACCCCTCACATTGCAATTGTGTCAACCCCATGCCTTTAGTAACTTACCTTTAATTAAGCCATTAATTAATGTTTAACTCTTTATGGAGGGCATCTTTACTTATTAAATGCTGCTCTGATTCCAGCAGGTGGAGCTGTTTCTACTGTCAGTTTACTGTAATGAGAGTAGGTCAATGATCTGCCAGCTTCATTGTCTCATTCCTAAAAATCAAAGATTAATTTTATAGTGGTCAACCACAGTTAAGATTGACTCCAGCTCTCCCACAGCCACATAAGAGGTATATAAAATTAATGAAATAGATGAATGAGTGAACCAGTATTATTAAAGACACAAAAATAAGTTTCCATCATTACCTGTTTTCTTCAAACTATACAAGAGAGTTCAAACTCTTAAATATATACTGGGATATTTATATATGTATATATTCACTTGAAACTAAAGTTTAATGAGTCGAGTAAACTCAGCAGTACCTTCATTTTAAGTCAGAAGAACTTGAAATCAGGGGCCTTACCAGGCTTATACCTGTTTTCATGCTGGAAGAGAAAAAAAAAAGTCCCGAAAAAAAGTCCCAAAACTGTAGAAGTTGGCTGCGAGAGTCACAACCTGGAGATTTGTTTAGTGCCAAACTTTAGTTTCATTTCAGTCATCAAAAGTGATATCAGCATCATGTAATTTGCAAATTCATCATCAAGACAGGGAATGAGATCTATGGTACGGTTAAAGAAGGGGTCAGCATAATTAGAATAACCTGAGGAATATAAATGGCTGTAGAAAGAAACTGTTTCTTCAGCAATCAAGGCTGATCTGTGTTGACATGGCCACGAGTTTCTTTCCTGCCTTCACAAAATGACAAAGGTGTATTTCTTTCCCCTTCAGTCCATTTAGCTCTGAATAATATGGACCATCAGCTTTTTATTTATTTTTTTTAAATAGATTTAATCATGATTAGTTTGCAGAATTTGAATATGACTGCAGAGGTCATTCAAGTGACTGACTTGGGGATCAGTCAGCTATGCTATGAAGAAAAAAAAAAAAAGGCCAAGTCCTGACCTATTTTTGGTGCACAGTTTTGTTGGCATTGAGATTTGCTCAGCAAAATTCACAGGTTCAATGAGAGATGCTGAAAGTGAAGTCTTAGCAACATGCCCCTCTGCTAATAATCTGATTTTCCACAACCAGAGCAAACTAATTACTGACCAATATCAGGGTATTTATCTCAACTTTCAGCCATGTAAAAATATGGAATGGAAGAAGTTTGCTTCACAGATTGACACGTTTATTTTACATGAGCTCTGAAATATGTTGACATTAGCATTTCATACATAAGACACTGATGTCTGATCACCCTCATAGTTCCCTTAAGACAGCATCAGGTGTCTGTTACTTGTGTTTCGGGTGAGGTTTAAGATGAGGCCAGGGGCAAATGGGGTTTGGGGCGATGTTTAGGATGAGGCCAGGGGCAAATGGGGTGGAGAGCTGGGTCTACATGATTGACCACATTAGAAGAATGGCAGTAATGAGGAGTGGTGTGGGCTCCATGGTGCTCCCTTTCTTGACCAGCAGGGGGGCTACATACAGGCTCATCCTTACCAGGGGCAAGGGCAGCAACATTCTGTTGAGAACAGAGCCAGTAGTTAGTTCAGCATACTGTAAACTTGTGCTTTTATACACACTTCAGGCACCCCTTGGTGATTTATTGTTGAACAGAGTCTAGGATATATGAAATATATATTTCACTCCTGTCATAAAAGAGCCTGTCATTTCCTACTGGAGTTTTGGAAAGAACCAAGACATGAAGTAGAGGTGCACAAACAGAATGTACTCACTGATGGAGGATAGAATTCACACTGGATAGGCTCAAATCCCATTGTTGTGGAATAAGATGAATGGCAGAGAGCATGACGCTTCAGAGAGAGGAGAGATACAATGAGAACATGTAGGAAACCAACAGCGAATGACTGAAATATGCATCACACTCAACTGTATTGATACCACTCACCCTGAACCAGTACTGTTCTTACAATGGTGAAGTCCTATATTGCTGCAAAGCACCAGGGGCAAGCAAGATGTTTTGGATTCACTTCTAAGAGCTGTTACTGTCCATCTTTATATATAGTCAATGGGCCAGGGAGAAAGCAATACATACAAAGGGCCACACTAATTGAAGACTAGAGTCTTGGCGCATGTCAGTGAAAGTTAGTGATACAAAAGACATACTAGCGTCTACCTAGCCAAGAGTTCTTGGGCTACAAAATTTAGTAAATTTTAGCTCGCCCATCAAATCCTTTACATGTCCTTTCAAATTGATTAAATATAGCAAAATGTAAAAAAAAAAAAAGTTTCTGTATGCATGAGTTGCACTTACAGCTCTGTCAGGGCAGAGGGGTTCACAAGCCTTAATAGCTATTCTGGATCCCATTGGGCAACGAGTCTCCACAAGAAGAACTTCGGCAAAGTACATCATTCCTAGGCTCATCAAGTACTGAGGAGGAAAAGTGTAAAAATGTACAGAAGTCAATTATAGATAAACATTCAGTGTTTTGCTTTATAAAAAGAAGATGACCCTTACACAGATAATCTTAACACAAAGAAATTTAAATGGCTGTTAGGAGGAGAGGGCTCAAATTCTTATTTTGGGTTAGTGGTTATAGTATTTCTGTAGGAAGTGAACGTAAAACTATGCAATATAATGTGTGTGAGTGAATGTTTGAGATTCACTGTACCGCAGATTCCACACGTCCCATCTCTTGCATGATGTAGTAGTGGTGGTTGGTGGTGTTCTGGTTAACTTTTTTCACGATTTCATCAACAGACCTAGCACCTTCAAGGCTGTCGAGAGCAATCAGTTGTGGACACCCAGGGCACATGACCATCATCTCCATGTCAGTTTTTACTACACACAGAGACAGTTATCATTTAGTCTGTTTTGTGAGGGCTCCATGGCATGTGAATAGCATTTTCTCTGTTTCTCCCAATTTATAATCCAATTAAGTCCAATTATTTCCTTTCTACCACAAGAAGTTTCTGTAGTGGGTTCACCAATACTACATTACATAAATCCAGACAGTTAATCTGATTTGTATGCAGTAAAGCTGATAAGATTTGATGCTGTTTAACATTTTCACATGTTTAAGAAAGGGCAAGACAACACAAAAGTAAATGTTCTCTGCTCATGACAGTGGAACATGCTGTGAGCTATTAAAAATTAAAATTGCTAATTCAAAACAAGACTTATGGAAATTACAAAAAAACTCAAGGTCCAGGGTTTTTGCCAAATTGTCCAATAATGTTCTGTCTGGAAATAAGGTTGAATACAGAGGAAGCCTACCTTGTTGAGTTTTGCACTCATATTTAGTGACTTTGGCATGACCCATTTTCACAGTAATCTTAACGGTGCAGTCGGCCATCACCGCCTACAAGAGACAGTAGACATTTTACTGTAAATACTTAATCTCATGAAGACAAAACAGTCTGTTTTCCTTCTGCACCTGCAAGATGTTTACTTTTACAACATTACATGAACACATTCTAATATGCCTTTCCAATCAATTTGTAGTTTCATGCATTACCATACAAAAAGGTCTACATTCTTCCTGGCTCTATGAACATGATGCCGGGCTAGAAAAGGTGAAATGGATCAAACTATTTTATGAGCATTTACCCGCTCGTGCTCTTCACGGATCTCACAGTCCTCAAAGTGTCTGGGGTTGACAACATGACACTTTGTTTCCAGAAGCTTCAACCCCAACTCAACATCACAGCCCCCATCAACCTAGAAACACAGAAAGTCACAATTATTCATTTATAATAATAAGTTTAATGTCCTAACACCATCACCATGAGCCTTTTAAAAGTTTGTGTTGTGCTGATTGTTGCACTGTTGTCTTGTTCATGGTACACCTGTCTTTGCAACTCAATTCTTAGTATAATAAAAGCTTGAAATATATTCTACCCAAAATGGAAAACATACAAGAACTATTTGAACAAATGTGTGCAGTTCATGTCCAATTCATTTACCGTAACCACTTTGATGTGTTGGGTCTTGCTGAGTCTGAACTTGTAGCCATGGTCATGATGTGCATTGATGTGATGCACTGCCAGACGTGCTGCCGCAGCATGGCTATTTTCACTGCATGTTACCATCTCAAATGCTGGAGCAGCGCTGCAAAGCAGCACCGCTGAGGACAGCAATACCAAGATGTGCTTCATGGTGTAGAGCAGAAAGCCAGAGCACACTACTGCAGCTGGGAACATTTATGGACACAGACAGGTTAGCAGCCTTGAGAGAGTGGCATACATTATGAAGGATAAATGAGAAAAGGTGTAGAATACAGACAGGACCACAGAGATGCCAAACCAAAGAACATGCAGACTTTAAATAAAGCAGCTTGTTTTCAAACTGAAACATTGTTTCAAGAACGATGCAAACCACATTATACATTATACAAGCATTTCTACTCAATCTAATTTAATTAAAATACCTGTCAGTTGCATCACAGTCTGACATGATTTAAACATATTACATAACAGACAAATGGGCCTCATGCAAAGTTTACTTACTTTTTTTTCGTCAGGTGGACCGGTGAGTAGGCTACGCCTCGTCACATGAAGTAGTCATAGCCAGGAATCGTCTTAAATAACCCCGTACACTTGATCAATCCCACCTGTTCTAAATCAACGCGCGTTCCTGACAATAGTAAATTAGCATAATTGACAGCTGACCTTATATGGTCAGGCTACCGGCAGGTTGTAGAGAGAAGCTCCATTCATGAAAATGGCACCAAAGACTAATAAGAACTTTACGAGCTCTGAGATTGATGTCCCGCTCTCAGAAATAGATCAACAGAAACACAGATTATTATTTAGTAGTGTAAATGATGAAATTAAAGATCCCGAGAAAGCCACAAAAAAGGTCGGGACAAAATTACCCTTTCTTTGGCCGTGCTGTGACGCTGTCTTTGCTGTTCGGTTGTTCGCACCGTCACAGAAATAAATAAAGAAAAGAAATGGTTTGACATAAAATTGGATGCCAGAAACATTCGCTTTGGGAGCCAAACCATAATCTCGATCACCTACATTTCAGTTAATAAAAGTAAGTAGCAAATAGTCAGTTTGAATTGTGGAAGATGAACTGTGGACAAGTCGCTTTGTAGTTTCAACTGTTAATATTTATTTAGTAAACTTGTAATATCATGCCTAAACTGTCAAATACTATTTTACTATTTAAATTAGACCTCTACAAACAGGGTAATGTCACCTGAGCTGAGGACAGATCGCCACCTGCTGGTGAAAAGCTGCCATTTCTGATATCAGCTTTTTTCACTTCTGACCTTTTTAAGCAAAGTTTTTTTTCTCTGTCAGTGCTTTATCAGAAGAGTTGAAGGGGTGGACATATCCAGTGTCACAATAACAAAAGAAAATACAGAGAGAAAGATTTTTATGCATTTTAAAAATACATAAATATAAATAACCTGTTAGTATGAATTATTAACAGAGAACAGTCAAACACACACTGATCTATAGGCTGCACATCATCTTTACAGTTACAATAGCCTATTAGTCACAAAGCTGGGAAAACATTGATGGATGCTTGATTAATAGTTGCCACAATGTTGAAATCATCACAGCAAAATATTTGTGTTTAGACTTAAATATGTCAAATCCTAAACCAATATTATGAACATGTCTCTGTTTACACTAACAGCAGATTGTTTGCCTGAGATGTACCGATGCGGGACGCTGTTCTGGTGTTTCATCTCCTCGTCTCCTCATTTAGGCATCAAGGGCTTAGGGGGAGATGCAAACGGAGCAAGTAGCGGCAGGCTCTATGTTACAATGAAAGGCTCAATAACAACGGGAACTGAGGAAACGCTATCATAACTCTCATGAATCTGCAATGAGAAAACACCAAAGGTAGGATCAAAATATAAAAAATCAGAAAAGTCAAAATAATTGTATCTATAAAATAGATGTTATTTATTTAAAATTCCTATCAAAACTGAGTAAAACCAGAAATATAAGGTTATTAAAATGAAAACGACTAAAAGATAAAGATAATGAAATATTAAACTACTAAAAGAGAGGAGATGTGTGAAAGTAAAACCAGACAAAAAAGCAGGTTATTAAATGGAAAACAATCTATAACAATAAAATCATCTAGGTCTTAAGTTCATTTAAAAAATATCAACACTCTGCTGCCTTTAGGTGTTCAGGCTGTTCCAGAGATAAGGACCAATGGACCATAGTAATAAAATTATGTCTCAGAGAGTCGGCAGTGTGAGAAACAGGGACGGAAATAGAAGAGAGGATGTAATATATCTAAATCAACCCTCCTGTTGTGTTAGAAAAGCATCAGCAGCACTTTGTCCACCTGTTTAACCCGCTGACGTCATCACTGACAAACAGCACACCTGTCTGACACTTTTAATTACCAATGATATTCTGTATCAACAACAATGGCTTTTAAAATACAACACATTGTTAAAGATGAAACCAGTGGTTTCCAACCTTTTTGTCTTTTGACGTCTTACAAAAGCAGTGTGTAGGCCTAGTCAGGGTCACATTTCAGATGTCTATGAGTTGTTAACAGCTCCACCAAATAGAGTTTTCCTCTAAACTTCTCACATGCTTTCATTTCAATAAATTTTCAAATGATCCAATATTTCAGCCAAAATCAAAGATTAGAGAAAAAGTCCAAAAACTGAAAACACATTTGTGTATCAGAACTTTGTTTTTCCTTCTTTCCTCTCCCATTAATCATCTCACCAACCCTCATGCCTAGAATAATTTAAAATTAATTAACCATTGATTAATGTTTAACCCTTTGTAAAGGGTGTGTTTACTTATTAAATGCTGCTCTGTGTCCAGCAGGTAGAGCTGTTTCTACTGTCAGTTTACTGTAATGAGAGCAGGTCAGTGATCTGCCAGCTTCATGGCTCTCATTCCTAAAGATAACACAGATTAACTTTATAGCTGTAAACCACAGTTAAATAATGATGATCTTTTTTTTTGGGGATGCATTATATATAGTAATAACATCCAATTAAGTTTTACCTTTCATTAGTTACACATTTTGTTTCATACTGATTTTTGAGACTAATATACGGAAGCCCTGACAGGCAAATGAGAAAAAAAAATCTTCTGGAGATCCAATTTCAAAATCTGATATAAATTATTTTCTCCCCTGTGTTTATGACTTAAGAACAGGTGAAATAAAAAGGTTATGCCAAGATAATCTTTCTGACAGAAAAAATAAGTAAAGGAACGTAGAAACCTTTGTCGTCCTCCTTTATTGGACCGAGCTCTGTTAATTTATTGAACTAGATAAATACTGTATATATAATTCAGGCTAATTTTGCTTTTCATTTACATTTACACACACCAGCAGTCATGTGACCTCCAATTTTAACATTATTAGACCTTATTATTGTTGTATGGGGGTATGGACTGAATGTAAAAGTATCGCTGTGGGATTTTTTTTATTGTTATGAAAAGAAAAAAACATGACTTACGTTAGAATTATGAATTTTTTATTAAAGATGTTCTGTACATTTTCATCATCATCTCTGTTTTCTTCAGGCTGCAAAAAGAAAGATCCCTAGAGTTTCAACTCTTAAACAATGCACGCTGGGAAATAGTAAACACAAAAATCGTCATTACTTTGTACTATCAAATCTGTCAGAATGTGATTATTATTTTCATTATCAATTTTTCCCAGAATTAATTAATTAATTGACTCGTCGTTGCAGATTGACTCAGACCAGCTGTTGGAGAGTCTGAGGAGTTCAGTTGGTTCTGCAGAGCACTGCCAGCTGAGAAGGTGCCAGCAGGAAAAAGATGACAATGATGATGAAGTTGCTAGTGCTCATGATGAAGTTGTTGATGATGATGAATGCCTGTTGCTGACACGGAGAAAAAGAAGAAGAGAGACATCAGTTTGTGTAAATTTACAACTATTCATGTATCTTAATATTAAGATGTTACCACAGTTTTAACGATATGTGTAACCATAATGATATCTGATTGGTCAACTTACCTCTTTTCTTGTCACCTGTTGACGGCCAGCTTCATTTACTCAGTCGTCATCTGAGTCTAAATACAGGAAACAATGTTATTGCTCAACACAGAGTGGCCAAACTGTGAAACAATATCTGCACTGAAAATCAAGTCATGGGTGAAATATGCTGAGTATATTAAATAAAATGTAAAATGAAAAAAATAATCTAAACCAGCATATTGTAGTTTATTCATCAGGCATAAAATTTGTTTTAAAATTTCTGACAGAAAGACAAAAACGAGTTAATGAGACCACAGAAGAATAGTGATTAATATACGTTTCATGCTGTCCTGTTGTGCGATAACAATATATTGTGCTACTAGGTAATGCTTGTAATACCGAAGAATATTATATAGCTATCAGTGACGTGCGGTCAGGGGAGGCAGGTGAGGCCGTGCCTCACCTGTTATCATGGAAAAAGACTTAAAAATGAAAAAAATAATAAATGGTTATATTTGTCCAGTTATTTGCACTATAACGTTATTTTCTATCTAACTTTACCAGTTTCGGATTATTTTTAATTCAAAATCGCTGAATTTTCACATGTACTGATCAAACACTGAAAAGAGACGCGCAGTGAGGCAGCAGCGAGGCGAGCCTCACCATGGATTGCGCAATGACTCGGTTTACTGCGCTGGCATGCTATGCAGTGAGACAGTACAGCTGTACAGCTGTCTCTCTGTATGTCGCTATTAACATGTTCAAACACTTTTACTATATGAACTAAATTTCCATAGTGTAGCTGATGATATAATGTACAGTGTTTGTAGCGTGTTTCGTGTGCTGAGCAGCATAAAACGGCTGCAAAAAGTCACTAAGTGAGGCACGCAGTTCTCCGGCCTCATGGCAGGGGGCGCTCCTGATCCCAGTGATTCTTATTACGACTCATTAGCTGCAGAATAAGTGACAGTAAACTACAACTCATACAGTCTATGCTACAACTGCAGTGAACTAGTCGGCAAGTAAAGTAAGTAAGATAAGTAAGTAAAGGTAAGACCATAATAACGTTTTTTAAATTAAATGTGTTTTTTTGTGTGCTACAGTTTGTATGTGTAAAGAAAGCTGATATGAGATTTTAAACATAACCTGTTAACTGCTGCCAATCAAATGGTGAATAAGCTACTCTGTAGGGTTCATATGTTTGTAAATCTGATTGTGATGAAGTCAGTGCCTCACCAGACATGAACCTCACCGCACGTCACTGATAGCTATATATAACTTAAGAAACTGTCTGTAAATTAGACAACTAAGGAAAAATGTTTCCTCACGTTGAAATCAATATTAAACCTAATTGTTTCCTCTCAAGATAAATCTAAATTAATTTGTCCACAAACTACTAATAGATATCAGGGAAGCCAGTTCACTAAATATTTTTAAGAGAAAGCTAAAAATGTTTCTCTTCACTTTAACTTTTAAGTAACTTTTTTTTTAGCTACTTTAACTATTTACTATTTTTATTGTTATTTTATTCTTACATTCAATCTTATATTACATTAATGTTTTATTTAAACATATTCAAACCTTGTTTAATGTCCCTTTTATGTGAAGCACTTTTGTTGTAAAGTACTTTGAGCTGCATTTCTTGTATGAAAGGTGCTATACAAATAAGTTATTATTATTATTATTATTATTATTATTATTATTATCATTATTATTATTATTATCATTATCATTATTATTGTCTGGTGAGAAATAACTTATTGTTACACTGATGTTAATTATTTTTTTGTTTGAATTTTTTTAGTGCAGCGCCCGTGCAAAATCGGTTTTTGCGTGTGTTTTTACTATAAATTATTATTACCATTAGGCATATCGCTCGTTTCAATTTGAGACCTTGCAGTTGTTTATTCAAAGTCTAAAGACAGACAGTCCAAAGTAGCCCGGGCTATTCGAAGTGATTTCAGTTTCATCCATTTTTTTGAGTGTCTGAAGTATATTTTACATTGTAGCTGCCAAAGCTCCGCCGCTTTATAGCCTAACTCTAGTCCTGTACTGTGCTCAGCGAGCTGTGTGAGAGGAGGAGTTGCCAACGGCCAGAGCGGCAACAGCAAATGTGTGCTTTTTTACAGAAACTGTGAATACACTTTAAATACAACTGAGACAGATGACACATTCATGTGTTTTTTTCTTTTTATGACTGACCTTCGTCCTCTTCAATTGCATCTGCCAGATCATTCCGGTCCATCTGTCTTAAAATTATAACAGCAACATCTGGAGCCTTGTCGTTGTACATCTGCACCATCAGTTCCGTCATTCTGATTCTGTCTGCCCCATCCAGACGGCTTTTTAAGATGGTTTGGAAGTCCTCCAAAAGATCTTCATTCTGTAGCAGCAACTTGAACTCAGACAGCTCATCATTGCCCAAACGTTTCAAAACCTGTAACAGACAAGTTGTGATATCTGCCATCGTTGTCCCTGCTAAAAATAGAGAAACTTTTTAAACTCATAGAATTGTGGAATGCCCAAACAGGAAATAATTGTTCACCTATCACATACATATTTAATAAAGTTCCATAAGATTAGTTTAAATAGTTCAGTCACACATAAAAAATAAGTCAGACAGGTCAAATAATCACACCACAAATCAAAAACACAGGAACACTATAGTAAATTAGCTAAGAGTCAATCACTGTGATGAAAGAGTAAAATCTAAGAAAACATTTAAAAAAAAGTGAGCAAGTCCCTTTGAAAAGTATTTTTATAAGTTATAAGTTTGAAAGCCCAAAATTTTAATTTTTATATCTAAAATAAAAAAGGGTGAGAGCAGATTGTTGGACAAGCAGTTAACATCCAAATCTGAGACTTGACTAAAGACAAATATCTTGAACACTCACAGGATGTAGAAACAAGTTCTGATTGAAGATTCGGTGGATCTGAGGAGTTGACAGACCTGTCTACATTTAGGCTTCTTCACACAAAAGGGTAGAAGCAGGTCATTGGTTGAAGGCAGTCTGATTAGTGTCAGTTGAGTCCAAACTTGTCCAAATATGGTGATCTGTGTTGCTCTACTGGTTTTGGTTCCATCAGTCAGGATGTACAGTGAGAGCTATCAGGTGACAATAAGCATTTTTATGGTGCAGAGAATGGACTTGTGTATTTGTGTTATGCTAACAGCACTGACTTCGTCACAAATACTCTCCCATATGGAGGTTTTCTGGGATTACATTTCATTTTGAGCTTGTGGTTTTTCTGCTCATCCAAACTCTCCATTAAGACATACAAAACCCTCATTAAAGTACTGCTGTCTGCACCTGATGTCATTTTGCACAGTTATTTTTAGTAGATCACGTTAAAGCTACAGTTGGTAACTTTGAGGAGAGAGAGGACTAAGCATCAAATTTGAAGAAGTACAACTTTCAGATCCCTCCCCCTCCCTCTCTGCTGTACTCCTGCCCTGTCTCCGAACTTCCTCCCCCAGAGGAGGCTGACGTGTGCACGACGTGGTTGTTGCTGCACCATTACTTTCTCTATGGTTCTGAAGCTGCTCTCAGAGATATAATGATATACAATATGAGCTTGACCGAGCTGAGGAGTTACTTTTATAAGACTTACCAACTGCAGCTTTAACCAAACATGCAATCTGTTGCACTGCACAAAAGGAAGGGGAAATAGGGTGCAGGTTAAAAAAGTACATTAAATAAGTCCATTATTTTATCTTTTTTCATCTCCACATTAGTTCATTTCTGATTTTGTTCCCTTTAAACAAAACTGGAAATGCAGCATGTCAAATAAATAAAATCTTTCTGCTCGATCTTTACCATACAAGAAAAATCTACATGTTATTGTGTATATAAAAAAATAAAAAATAAAACACTGGAAAGTACAATTATACAAAAAAACTATTAAATTAAAATTACACAAAACACACAGCTGAAATTACATTTCTTGGAACAATCACTCTCATTGAATACTGTACCAGATTCAAAGATTTTTGTCACTCAGGTCCAGAATGATGTTAAAATAAAACACCAAAGTTTCCTTTTAAAACCTTCATAAGTACATCAAATAAGTCCATTCTTTTCTACATTGATTCACTTCTGACTTTGTTTCCTCCAAACAAAGAAAATGACATGCTCCTGCTGCATTTACCTTACATATAAATCTACATGTTATTGTGTATGAAAATGTAAAACACTTTATTAATGTAGACAAATATTCTCCCATCATTCAGCTGACCACACAAAATAAATGCTCAAAGTGTGAGAAACAGCTGATATTGCATTATTACATTTCTTGGAACAGACTCCAACATTCAGTCAACTCAGGTAACTCACGTATATTTCTCACATGAAAACTTCCTAAACTGAACGATTGTCTCCTTCAGCACATCTACAATGGAAAACAGCTTTGCTTGTGCCTAATCTGTCAAATCACAGTAACCCATGACAAGACTCCTAATGCTGACATTAAAAAACACATATCTGCTGTGAACATGTTTGTCACTTTGACACAAAAGGAAGGGGAAATAGGGTGCAGGTTAAAAAATACAGACATTTACCTTAAAAAGCCTTAAAAGTACATTAAATAAGTCCATTATTTTATCTTTTTTCATCTCCACATTAGTTCATTTCTGACTTTGTTCCCTTTAAACAAAACTGGAAATGCAGCATGTCAAAATAAATAAATAAATAAAATCTTTCTGCTCCATCTTTACCATACAAGAAAAATCTACATGTTATTGTGTATATAAAAAATAAAAAAAATAAAACACTGGAAAGTACCATTATACAAAAAAACTATTAAATTAAAATTACACAAAACACACAGCTGAAATTACATTTCTTGGAACAATCACTCTCATTGAATACTGGACCAGATTCAAAGATTTTTGTCACTCAGGCCCAGAATAATGTTAAAATAAAACACCAAAGTTTCCTTTTAAAACTTTCATAAGTACATCAAATAAGTCCATTCTTTTCTACATTAGTTCACTTCTGACTTTGTTTCCTCCAAACAAAGAAAACGAAAGAAATATTCTCCCATCATTGAGCTGACCACACAAAATAAATGCTCAAAGTGTGAGAAACAGCCGATATTGCATTATTACATTTCTTGGAACAGACTCCAACATTCAGTAACTCACGTACATTTCTCACATGCAAACTTCCTAAACTGAACAATTGTCTCCTTCAGCACATCTACAATGGAAAACAGCTTCGCTTGCGCCTAATCTGTGAAACCTGTAACCCATGACAAGACTCTTAATGCTGACATTAAAAAACACATATCTGTTGTGAACATGTTTTCTTTCGTTTTCAAGTGGGTCCTTAGACCCACAAAAATATGAAAATTGACAATTTCACAAATAAATGAATACATAAATATATACATACAAACAGTAACATGAAGTGCACAATGAGTGTGACAGGGTGATAAATCATTTAAAATATGAATGGTTCATTTACACATACTTCAAGTGCCATAGAGTGCACTACACTGTTAAATAAGTGGCTCCACATGTGAACAAGGTAGATTGCCAAAACAATGTTTTAATATACAAGTCTTTAAAATAAATGTATAAATGACCAATTCTAAGATATATTGGCAGATAACACTCGAACAGTGGCAGTGTAGACCGTTTCTGTGCAGTTTATTAATTTAACTGCAACAACCGCTTGACAGATCAAATGAAAGTATCTGAGTGAAGGAAGAAAATCTCAGGATCACAAACTTCAGGAACTTTATGTATAAGAGGTGAAAGGGACACATAAGTTTGTCTGTAATGTGAATAAAGAGGAAGATGTAGTTGATTGGTACATTTTATGAACAGAGAAACAAGGAGAAACTGAGCCTGACCTACAGGCTGCACGTAATCAACAATATCAGCGGCTAAGCTGGGAAAGCAGTTATGGAGCTTGATTAATAGTTGCTACAATGTTAAAATCATTACAGAAAAATGTGTGTGTTTATACTATAATGTGAGATATAATGTCAAATCCTAAACCAATTTTATATGTATGAACGTGTCTCTATTTATAATGACAGCAGATACATAAAACGCTCTCCACCACCATCCTCAAAACACCAAATGAGAGAATATCTTTTGGAAGAATGGTGTTCATCCCTTCGGTAAAGTTCACAGACTGTAGAATCAATAACAGAGAGCACTGAAGCTGAACTGCCTTAACATGTTTGATGTTTGCTAAGTGACAGCACAGGAACATGACGTGGTCACCTGACAGCTGTCACTGTTCATCCTGACTGATAAAACTGAAACCAGCAGAGCAACACAGATCATCACCATATTTGGACAAGTTTAGACTCAATTATCAGACCTTCAACCAATGACCAGCTTCTGTCCTTGTGTTTTAAGAAGTCTGACAGTATAAATAAAGACAAATCTGAATCCTTTCTACTGTTTCTTTCAGCTCTCTGATCATCAGCTCCTACAGATCCATTGAATCTTCAGTCAGCACGTGCTTCTACATCCTGTGAGTGTTCAAAATGTTTCTCTTTCTAGTCAAGTCTGATTAGGATGTTAACTGCTTTTCAAACCATCTGCTCTCACCTCTTATTATTTTAAATACAAAAGAGAAAATGTTAGGCTTCCAACCTGTTGTAGATTGTTTTTTTTTTAAATTACACGTTACCTTTCAAACTAAACAATCAAATAAATTAAACTAAACTAACAATCAACTTGACAGTAACTTGAAAATGGGAATGTTAGATGTCAATGCCAATGCCAATTCCAGTCAGTTAAATGTTATTCTTTAACTGACTATGAAATGTCATAAAATATTATATAAGCCTTTTTTTTCTTTCAAAAAAATTCACAACTGATTTTAAATATTTTCTCTCACTGTGGCAGGGGAGACAATGGCTCTAGAACTAGAAAACATCCTGCAGCGTTTGAGTGCTAAAGACATGGGAGATTTCAAGAGGTATTTGCAGAAGGATGAGCTGCTATGTCCTCTGGAGGTCGGTGTCCTCTTACCGGCTCGTTTGGAAGGCGCAAACACTGCTGCCGAAATAGCAGACATAATGACCCAAAAATACAACAAAACAGTTTGCAGGAAAGTGACTGCTTTGATTCTGGAAAAAATCGGGAGGTGCGATTTGGTGGAAAATTTCAACCTCTAAGGTTAGTCCTAAGAAGAGAAAACAGTTGAAAAAGTAACCTTTTAAGATAAGAAATAAGAGATGATATTCCTTTATTAGGGAAACGTACAATTTTCTACTTGAAATATCATACTAATTTGTTTTATCAAACATAATTTGTGGAAAAATGTAATGTCTGAATTATGTTTACATTGCATTGTTAGCTCACTTAAGTCAGTCCATCCAGGATATCACTACTTTTTTTGTTGTTGTAATTATTGAAGTAGCTGTTATCAAAATTTGCGATACAGTTTGCAGTGTTTTATGTTCTTTGTTTGCAGTAAGATTGCAGGAATTGGTCAAAATTGCCAGCAAAGGAAAATAATGTGATAAAAAACTACAATCAATAAAGAGTCATTTGTAATCATTTCCTTCAATAAAAAGCTTTCTGCATATCACAGAAATACAATTTTAGTGCTGTTTTGTTTTGTTTTTTTGTTTTAATTCAGGCTACTTTTGTTATCACACAATTGCAATAGGAGAGACTGGTGAATCATAGGTCATATAGATCAAAGGTCACATGTACAGACCACTAATACACTTTTTTCCTTCTAAGATTGAGATCCATAAGGACTAAAAAAGTGAAGCTGGTGACCTGAAACGGTAAGCTGGTTGCTGCTATGCTGATTGAACATCTGAATGGAGAAACAGCAGCAAGTTTTTAAGAAAACAAGCTGACTTGTCACTCTGTCTCTTCTTTATACAGAGCAGCAGATCCTCCTTCACCCATCCCAACCGCCTCTTCAACACTTGCCAGAAGATTATTGCAGCTTTACCAGAAATTCGAAGTTAATTTCAGATGTCTTTGATCCTGTGGTTATATCTTAAATAACAGGGTTTAAACTTTTTTTTTGCCTGAGTTTGATTTCCCCCAAATTTTAAATATTGAATTTATTCTAGAAAAATTGACATTTATATCAGTTTCCCCCCTAACATTTTGGTTAAAACTCTGCCAAGGGAAATGTCATTATCATATAACTCTTTATCTACATTTATTCCATCTGTAAATCAGTTTTGATATTAAGCTTTTATTAGATTACTTCACAGAATTTAAGAATTTAACTACATTGATTTGATTTGTCAAATTGTTATGCTTATTGCTTGTTTGCTTTCGGGTGAGGACAATAAAATTCAAGAAAAACTAAAGTCGTCTGTTGTATTGTATGAACTGAGGAAACACTGTCCTAACTCTCACAAATCTGCAATGAGGAAATATCAGAGGTAGGATCAAAATAAAAATAAAATATAAAAGTTGCAGTAAGTCTCACCAAGCTCACTGTCCTCTGACTCTGTGTTATTCCCAGAGTCAAACAAAGCATCATCCTCTGTTCTTTGCAGTGGAAAAAACTGAAGACACATCTGTGTATCAGAACTTAGTTTTTTCTTCTTTCCTCTCCCATTAATCAATCAATCAATCAATCTGTATTTATATATTTATATAGCGCCAAATTACTACAAAAGTCATCTCAAGGTCACTTTACATTGAATAGATCAGGTCTAAACCGGGGGGGGGGTATTGTCAGATTACATTTTTATCAATTGTATTTACAATAGAAGACAAGTAATGAGTTGACTCATGAGTTGTTGTTGAATTTTTCTTTTTCCTATGATAGAACACATGGGTTAAATTTCAAGATGCAATTGTCATGATTGTTTTTGAAAAAAAAAAAATTTCAGGACAGAATTTAAAGTTGAAAGAATGAGTTCATCTATTAAATTAAATTACAATGACTGCTTCTTGACTGTTTTTAAAATATAATATCCTAATCATTTCTTGTTGTCAGATGTTCCTTTTTCTAAATTGAAATAACATGAAAAACTAAGTTCACTGAACCTGGTTGACTGGCATATTTGATTTTCAGTGTCCATTTCTTCAACAATTAATTGTGTTTGACTGTAGAAGGAAAATGGTCAGGCAGTTTTTATGAAAAATACTGGTTACATTCATTGATGCCACCCAGTGTCCAACAGGTGTAAGTAGTATTTGTTCATAAAAAATCTGACTATATTCAGGAAAATAAATGTGAACTAAAATGTGCAATAAATGCATCCCACTTTTGCAACACAACAAAATAGTTTTTAACAAATTTTACATCATTGGCCCCAACCTATTTAGAAAAAACTGTTGTTTTTAGGATATGTCCAGCTTGTTATTGACAAAACGCATTACAATTCAAATGAAGGAATACTTACAATTTTTTTCTTTTTACTTGATGTTTTAAAATTAAGTCATTATTTTTATAAATGCACTTAAATACACTGTAGGTGATTAAAATACTTAATATTTATCATTATTTGTGGTTACACCAAGGGACATTTTCAGGAGCATTAAGTCTTACTTTTGGAAAAGAAAAATGTTGCAAATGTCATTTCAAATGACATAAAACCTTTAAACCTTTAAACTATTTTTAAAAACATTTTTGAATTTTTCGTCTTGCTAACCCTTATTTGTCACTGACCCAAATAGAGACACCTTCATGCAAATAATGTTGGTTTAGGATTTGACATTAAACCTCACATTACAAACACAAATATTTTGCTGTAATGATTTTAACATTTTAGCACCTATTAAGCGAGCTCCATAGTGTGACTGTAAAGAGGATGTCCAGCTTGTAGGTCAATCTCAGTCTGACTCTTCTCTTTTCATAATTCAGACAAGTCAATGCATCTTCCTCTTTTTTCACACCACAGACAAACTTATGTGTCCTTTTCACCCTTTTTTTTCCTTTATTCACTCAGATACTTTCACTTGGTCTGGCAAGCAGATGTGAAACTGTTTTCCATTGTAGACGTGCAGAAAGAGACAATCTTTCAGTTTAGGAAGTTCGCAGATGAGAAATGTATGTGACTGAAACTTGAGTTAACTGAATTTTCGAATCCGTTGTGAGCAGAGTTGTTCCAAGAAATGTAATGTCAGCTGTTTCTCACACTTTGAGCATTTGTTTTGTGTGATCAGCTGAACTTAGGTGGCAAAAAATACTCACATTCTGTATTTGAGTAGTATGTGTAAGAAAAACTGGTAAAAGTAGATGTACTGATTCAGCTCCTTTACTTAAGTAAAAGTAAGAAAGCACAAGCTCTGAAATTTACTTGAGTACAAAAGTAAAAAATAAAATGAATTTTTACTGTTAACGATACACAGTACCTCCCCTGATAAACGGACGAAACAAATAAAACAAGTTCTCGACACACTGCTGCCCTCAGGTGTTCAGGTTGTTCCAGAGACGAGGACTATATTAATAACATGATGCCTCAGAGAGTCAGCAGTGTGAGAAAGGGAAGGAAACACAGGAGAGCATGTAATAATAACTAGATCAACATCTCTGTTGTGTTAGAAAATGGTTTACACTGTAAGTGTTCGTGATTAAAATTTGACCTATATTTAAAATTATTAGCAAGCAAAAAAAACAAAAAAAAAACACTGATTATCACCCAGTAAACATGTTTTATCTGCCAAGAGATTTTTTTATCCATAACTATAATATATACATATACTTACTTTGATGATTTATCTTACAGCTTGATTACAAACTCCCTTAGTAATCATTAACATTTTCATCAGTAACTGTAATTTAATCACACATTTTTCTCAGTAACTGTAATAGATTGCAGTTACATTTATTTGTTACTCCCAAACACTGGTTGTTTGTGGACACGGCAGAAGATCTTTAAGAGTGTTTAAAAGTGGCAATCCGCCTCCTGTAGTACTTAACTTCTACCACTAGGGGGCAGTACAGAATGCGAGGACTTTCACCACTTCTACCAGCAGGTGGCAGTAATGCGATACTTGTGGGTGCCAGCTGCTGTTAGGTATCAAAGAAGAAGAAAGTTTGTTTACCGCCAGTTCAAAATGGAGCCTAACAGGGAAGATAATTCATCCCTCACAGCTGCGTTACTTTGCTCCATTTTAAGCCTGAATGTGCCTCCGGTGTTGGGTAACCAGATGTTCGAGCTGTACCAGCTGCAGACGGCGCTGCTGAGGCGGCGGAGGATGCGGGAGATGATGGAGAGAGACCGGCGTCGGCGGCAGTATCTGCGGAGGAGGAGAGCCTTCGTGCTGTCCTCCATCGCTGGCATCCTGAGTGTCATCACCACCACGAATAGACCCATCTGGGTGCGCAACCGGAGCGCAGGGGAGAACTTCTGGTCCGCCGCGGAGCTGTTTAATGACGAGGAGTGGAAAGCGCAGTTTCGTGTGTCCAGAGCGACATTTGATTACCTGGTTGAATTGATCGGCTCCACTATTAAACGCAGGCGGACGAACTACAGAGCTCCCATCGAGCCACGCCGGAGACTAGCCATCGCCCTGTGGTGGTACTCCCGCGCAGAGGAGTACCGATCCATCTCCAACATGTTCGGTGTGGGGATAGCGACTGTGTGTATTATTGTGCGTCAGGTCACTTCAGCCATAGTGGACAGGCTCTATAACCGGTTTGTGTCTCTTCCGAGTGGACAGAGGTTGGAGGACACTATGAGAGCCTTTCAGCAGCGTTGCTACCCGCGGTGTGCAGGGGCAATAGGTGGCACTCACATCCCCGTCGCTCCTCCTAGAGAAAACCCGGACCATTATATTAACAAGAGAGGCTGGCACTCTGTCGTCCTGCAGGCTGTGGTCGATCATAAGTTCTGGTAAGAAGATTCAACACATTCACATGCAAGGGCACAGGAGGGAGTGCATTTAATTTACCTGGGGCCCACCTTTAAAAGGCAGGTTGTGTGTGTTAAAACAGCAGTCAGGTGTCCATATGAGTGAAACAGGTTTTATTGGCTGTAATCATTCCTCCTGTTCATAATGACTGTTAAAATATCTCTTTCCAATGTGCTTTAAATGTAAAGTGATGGAGGACTAAATCCACAGTGTATCCACACAGTTATTTAAAAGTAGATGTGAAGCTTCTACTCAGCTTCAGCAAGTCTGAGTTAGTCATATCAAGTGATATCTGACACATTTACAGTCTTTTTAGCATCAAATTCCCTTTGTGTTTCCCTGTTGAGCTGTAGTGGAAGTATAGGAACAAAAAGAGGGACTTTGGCACTGTAACGTTGAAACATTGAAGACTTGATTTGACTAATTTGGATGCTGAAGCTTCATATTAGCTTCAAATCAACTTTTAAATACTTTTTTTACACAGATGGAGGACTGTGGATTTTGTCCTCCATCACTTACATTGTAAGTGTATTATGAAGGAATCTAATAATGGTAAGTATGAACAGGAGGAATGATTACAGCAAGAAAAACATGTTCATTTGGACTCCTGACTGTTGATTTAAGACAAACTTGAAAAAAATGTATTGAAAGATTCTGTAGGCAACTTGTATAAGAATCACTTTTTGTCAAATGTGTACAAAATTCTCATCATATCCTAACAGATATCTATGATACAAGTAAAAATCAGATCCCTCACAATCCACAGAGTGCTGTAAACTCCAATAAACAACCAGTCCAAATGAAAAGAACCAATCACAGGCAGATGGAGTGATTAATCAATGTCAATCAGCTCCCTGTAGCTCAAGACCATCACCACAACTCCAGGAGAAACTTTCAGTAGACAACAACAGGCAAACAACCACCAGTGATGAAGAAACTGCTCATTCCTCTGTTGCCTACAAATATGTTTACTACCAAAAAGGGTAAACAGAAGAAGACTGAAGAGGGGAAAAAGGAAGTGGATCAAACAGTAGTGACAGAACTACAGTAAACATTGGAGCTGTGTTTACAAGATGGAAAGAGCTACACGACTTAAAAAGGACAGTGAGAAGCCAGCCTGAGGTAAATTACTTCTATTCAATTTTTTACTTTACTTAGTATTATTGAAAGTACTCAGTATAACTACAGTACCTCTACATTAGTCAGGGTAATGTTATAGCTTAGCTTGTCTAATCAATGCAAACCAACTTTAGTGTATAAAACAGAGGCTTCACTCATGTTGTGCCTTAATGTTTATTCTATGACTTGCTCGAGAAAATTATCATAGGAAAAATGTAATCACAGCATCTTCTTAATGGTTTTTGTATATGGGTCAGTGACAAATAAGGGTTGGCAAGATGAGCAATTCAAAAATATATTTTAAAAATAGTTTTAAAAGCAGCATCGGGTTTATTAAAATGTACATTTTGTATTTGTGTTGGTTTTATATAATTTGAAATGACATTTGCACCATTTTTTAACCAAAAGTAAGACTGAATGCTCTTGACAATGTCAAATGGTGTAACCACAAAATAATGATAAATATTACATTTTTTTATCCACCTACAGTGTATTAAAGAACTTATACAAATAAGTACTTCATTTAAAAACACAAAATACAAGGTACAAAGTTTTTATGGTTACACCACTTAGACATTTTTGCCATAATCCTCTAACATATTCTCTCAAAATGGATTAAAAGCAGAAATGTGATGCTGGGTCCACAAAAAAAGAATGTGTGCAAGTTATTCATACGTTTACCTTTTTAAATTTGATTGAAACACATTGACACACAAAAAATGTCATTGACCCATATAAAAACTGTTTATGAAAAGTTGAAAAGTTCATATTTGTGATATTCTGTTTTAGGACGTGTGGATTGACCTCTATGTTACCGCAAAACACAAATAGTCCCATTGAGGAGGATGGAGACAGTTAGTGGCTCATGAAGCTCTTTCTGAAATTGTCTTCAACGTTGAAGTACCTGCACTTAAGGTTTGTATACACCGTTTATTATTTCTCGTCAGACTTTTAATAATGATAAAGACTTCTTATTTAGCCTTTCCTTGTACAAAGCTGCTGTACTTACAGTACTGCTTTCTATCCTGAATTTGCAGGTCAGCTGCTGAGCTGGAGTCTCTCCATAACCGCATCCTCGTGTATGCCAGCAAACGCATCGCCTTCAGCCCTCCAGTGTGTGGAGCCTGGATCTAGCTGGCTTGTCTAGACCACATGTATCACGCCCACACACCAGCCAAGAGAAAGAAGACCTGATGGCTCCACAGAGTCAGTAAGAGTAAAATAATTCAAATTTATTTTAACAATGCAATTATGTGGTGGGTGAATACAGATGGCTTTCTGTCTTTTTCTGGGTGATGTCTGTACTGTGTTTATAGTTTTTCAGTTTGTTTATTATTTCAAAGGTAGAAAAAAAGCCAATTTCATGATATAGAGTGTCATTCTCGAATGTCAGATACCAAAAACTCTACAATAAGACATTTAGAAAGTTGAGTTTGTATGCAGTTAAAGAAACAAAAGACTATAGTTAGATCGCAGAGCTTCAGAGGTTCATAGTCAGGTTACGGGTGTCTTCAGGACACGAGATGTCACGAGCATCAACCCAAAGGCAGGATCATCCACATCAGCATGGAGCGCTTTGTGATGTACCAGCTACTACTACACAGGAGTTGTTGCAAACATAAGGCAGCAGGGGGCAAAGTATGGTTTTAAAATGTATCACTGCCTCCACTGCTGTGTAAAAGGCAATTGCAACACTTGGAAAAAAAAAAAAAAGATTTTAAGGGTATAGTTAGTAGTTGTCAGTCACACCATGTTGAGACTTTAAATACCTAGAAGGGCACATTATTGTATATCTGGACTACCCAGGCCACATCTGTTGGGGTCAAATGCTATTTTAAACTATGAATGTTTTTAAGCAAGAGCTGCATGTAAACAGTTAATAAATAATAAGGTAATAGTCAATAAGTAAGTCCCTTTAAACAGATTTCTAATTGTTCTATTCTTTCCAAAGGTCAGCCTTCACCACGAGGTAGAGGCTTATCATATGAAAACCATGTGAAGCTTCTACCATCGACTACAGTTCATACTTAATGTTTGTCATTTATTTTTCATTCTTTGTACATATTCTATCTATTCTTAGGAAAAATAAATTCTTTCAACACTTGTAAATTTTCATTATTTGTCTAATCTTCTGCTTCTTAGAGATTGGATGTGGATTTGTTCCCACCTTTATACAAAATGTTTTTTATATTAGTGTAAATTTGTCCAACTGTTGTAGGAAAAACGTTTAGAGTGGTGCAGTTTTTGTTTTCCCAATTTCAATTTGAAACATTTTACTCAATAAAAATCATGTAAATCATGTAAATTAAGAACACTAAATAACATGAAACAAACTATGTAACATAAATAAAGTTTTGAAGAAATATAGTTATAAAAAACAGACATATGTGTGTATATATACACACCGCTATAGAATAATACTGGCACAACAATCTGCTATTTACAGTCAGAACAAAGAACAGACTCTTTGGTACAAAAGCCTTGAACTGTCCATGAGGATCTAGATATCAATTACCAGACTCAGCAGCTTCTTGGCATAAAGACTCTCTGACCAGGAGTCCCACACTGCCAAGCAACAACCTATCCTGAGTTCTCCTCTACATTTGGGAGTCAGCTGCTGCCTGGGTGTCATTCCAGATCCTCCTAGAATTTGCAAGACGTAGGTGGGCATTTGAGACAGTGTTGAGACTAGATTATTCTGCTAAGCAATCACATAGCCTCACTTTGTAACAGTGGAGCGATGTCGCTTTTCATGCATTATGCATGCTGTGAAAGAACTGATCAAATTGTTCCTTCAGTTGGGTTTCGCAATAAGAAGATACTTGTGTAACAAAGCGTTATAGACACCCATACTTACATAGGTTATAAAATACAAAACACGGAGGGTCTGCTGCTTGAACAGGACAGGCACACATTTATTACTCTTCACTTTTCATCACTTAATAGTACTGAGATTTCTTGGCAGGTGCAGCACCAAGAGGTTATCACCTGGCTGGTGACGTCAAACATCAGATTGGGGTCACGTGTCAGACATTGCTTCAACACTTGACTGCGAATTCAGATGTTGATTAAATAAATATTCTTTGCTGAGAATGATTATATCCACAATTGTAAAAGAATAATGTGACATTAGGTGTACTTGGTGTAGGTTTAAGAAGAATGGAGCCTTAGCTTGATGCTTTAATGATCCCCCTTCTGAATCTGCTTTTTAAAAAATCAACAGCGACTGTTTGATACATTTTAATATTTACTTTAAAACAAAAAGATGAGACAGAGCAATTCCAAAGTTATTGGAGATACAAACAGTAAGGATCGTTATTTAAAAAGAGAAAAGGAGAGAGGTCAACATGCCTGGCTATATACTTAAAAACCACACCCCCTCCTCCTCTAACCCTACCTAAAGGTGCACAGTTAATAGAAAGCCACATTAATAATCATCTTTTAACAAATGTTACGACTAGTATAAATTAATTTTTCTGCATGTTAAAATATCCACATACATTTTAAGTACAAATAATTAAACAATTAACCTTTCACATTACTGCAAATATGAACTACAAATACATAAACTTGTAAATTTCTTTTAAATCTGCTGTTTTACATATGAACTGAAATTATTACATGCTAATTATCAAACATAAATAAATTGTATTTAGGCTCCTACAGTTGGTATTGTTTGTAAATGTACAAATACTGTAAATCTTTATTGGCCAAATATGTTAACATCAAATCAAGGAATAAAAATCTCCAAACTTCTTCCCTCTCTGACAGTTTTACTGACGTGTACGCCGGCTGGCCTGGAAGTACCAGCAATGCCACAGTGCTTTCCAGCTCCGACCTGTACCTGAAAGCAGAGGACCGCCCTGATGGTTACCTGTTCCCCAGAGAGGTGAGCGTACAGGGTCTTCAAAAGTCCCCATAACACCATCTCCTGACATGGATACACATTTAAAATATGTATTATGATAAGCGATATCAAGCTGGAACATTTTCTGGAAATCATAAATGATGATAATAATAATTATATCTTTATAGAATGCAAAACAAATCAGCAAAAGAATAAAAGTGCCAAGTGAACAACCAGGGGAAACCCAGGCTGACAATAAAGAAAACAGAATCATAATTTTAAAAAAGAAGGCAGTGCAATAAAAGTATATTTTAAGCTTGGATTTAAGAGAAGCCACTGACTCAGCCTGTTGTATTTCCAGAGCCTCGGGGCTCTTATTTCAACAGCTTTGTCCCCCTTAGTCTTCAGCCAAGTGTCTGGAATAGATAGACGGCCCCTGCTCAAGGATCTCAGAGTGTGAGCAGGGTCATACGGGAATAAAAGGACTGAGATATAATCAGTCAGACCATTTAGTGCCATGAGAGTAAATCAAAAGAACCCTGAAATCAACTTCTGAAACATACAGGAAGTCAGAGTAAAAACAGGGTGATGTTCAAACCTGTTTCCTCAGTTTAAACGGATGAATGGTCCGTGTCTTTTTCTGTTAAGGCATGTAAACTATCTTACAGTAATCCAGGCGTGATGAGATAAAAGTATTTAAAATCCTTTCTGTATCTGATAAAAGCATGTTTGTACAAAGTCTTCTAATGTGAATCAAACAAAAACCCAATAAATCTTGCAACAGGCTTATTATGTATTCAGATAAGTACCCAGTAGATGGCAGTATACAAGGAGTTCTGTTTTTAAGATTAGATGATGAGAAGATAGTCCCACTGTGGGACTAATACAGGAGCAAGTGGATAGTAAAAATAAAGAGTAAGAATAAAGAAAAATAAATAATAAGTAAGTACACAAGCAATACAAATAAAAAAAACAGTTCAGTTCAGGTGAAGGAAAGTCAATTGAATTCAGATAAAATTACCATATGAAAATGTTTTTGCCTTATCAACAATTAAAACTCTCTCATACGTAACATCACATAGAAACACATCTACCTATCCAATGGAAACGACTAAAAAACTTAATAAAATACTCAAAAGTTGTACTAATAAAACAAAAATATGTATTAACTCAGTGTTTAAAAAGTGCACTGCAGTATCTAGAAACGATCTAATAGATATAACACCTAGAAATAAAATTTAAAAACCTGTGTACACAGCACACAGTCTAAAATAAAACCACAGGCATTTCCTTTTTTATCTAATCTATTGAATCAAATATGATTAATTTTTCTTCTCTTTTCCAGAAGTCTATCCTGTCCGACGGAGTGGAGATCCCCGTCCATCTGATCGGCGACATGTCCTTCCCCTTGAAGCCGTGGCTGATGAAGGGATACAGTCAGGAGCACCAGCTGTCTCTCGAGCAGCGCCGCTACACCTACACGCTCACCTCTGCCCACTCAGTGATTGAAACGGCTTTCGTTCAGCTGAAAGGACGTTGGAGGTGCCTGCTGAAAAAGACAGACATTGACGTCACGATGATGCCGAGAGTCGTCGCCGCGTGCTGCGTTCTGCACAACATCTGTGAAAATCTGGACGACTGTTTCCTTCCTGAGTGGAACGCCGAGTTGGCCCCTGCGTCTATTCATTTAATCCAACCTGAGATAGAACCATATGACGGAGACGCGTACTGCACTGCTGAAGTCATCAGAGACACATTGACTTATAACCTGGTGACTATACTGGACTACTGAACCCAAAGACTATTCAACCAAAACTTAAGCCTGCAGCTCAGTAAAGATCCAGATACATACTGTCATTATTCCATTAACACTGATCGCATAAAGGACGGGATCACAGTTTTTCAAGTCTGTCTAAAAACAACAGTAAGGAGCCCATAATAGCACTGAAATTGATTTTTATGGCCATAATCTTTCCTCCTGTTCATGCTGACACTGTCTGAGGAAACACAACGAGGGAATTTGATGCTAAAAAGACTGTAAATGTGTCAGATATCACTTGATATGACTAACTGAGACTGATGAAGCTGAATACAAGCTTCACATTTACTTTTAAATGACTGTGTGGACACACTGTGGATTTTGTCCTCCCATCACTTTACATTGAAAGCACATTTAAAGGAGATCTTTTAATAGTCAGTATGGACAGGAGGAATGATTACAGTGGGGAAAAACCTATTTCACTGTTCATGTGGACACCTGACAGACACACTTGAAAAACTGTGAATTTGCCCTTTAACTTGGATTTAGTGTTAACCAGCAAACAGTGGATGTGAAAAGAGTTGAAGAGTGAAGTGTGAGGAGGTATTTAAGGCACACCTGGTTCAAGCTCTAAAAGTCTTCTTCATTTCTCTTTCTTTTATAGTTTAGATCAAGATAAGACTCTCCTGGTTGAATTATCACACAAAAGATGGACAACTATGTAAGAAAATATCTGTCAACAAGCCTGTGGACGTGAAAACCGAAGGGTAGAAGTCAACTACAACTCCCAAGGTGCATTTCAGCAAGAAACATCAAATCACACAGCTTAAAATTCAGGATCAATTTTAGATGGATTTGTTGATCACAGTGATATGTTTTCTTTGCAAATCCTACAAGGAAGCATTTTGAATTCACACCTCTGACTGGCCTCGTCTCCATAGCAACAGCAGCTAAGGCTCATGATTTCTCAGAAACTAGTATTTGTGAATTTAAATAACTCAAACTGACACCCAGAATAAAAATATATAATGGTTACATTATCCAGGAGAGTGTCTGTGTTCAGTAACTTTAAGGAGGTTGATTTAAGAAATATTTGAAATGGTAATACAGAATGGAACCAGCAGCTTTTCACACTTCACTTTTTAAACTTTGTAATAAAGAGCTTTAATTAGAGTATCATGGAAAATAAGGCTTACTTTGAGCTGTATTTCTTGTATGAAAGGTGCTATACAAATAAAGTTATTATTATTGTTATTACTGTTGTGAAACTGCCCTTTTTGACTGAGATTATCTAAAATTAATCATTGAAATGAAGCATCAAATTCCCTCTTAGTGTTCCCTGTTGAGCTGTGATGGAAGTATAGTAGCTGTAGCAAAAAGAGGAACTTTATTACTAAAAACACTGTAACATAGAAGACTTGATTTGACTCATTTGGACGGCTGAAGCTTCATATTACCTTCAGATCAACTTTTTAATACACTTTTTTTTACACAGAAGGAGGACTGTGGACTAAGTTCTCCATCACTTACACATTATACATTATGAAGGGATCTTCTAATGGTCAGTATGAACAGGAGGAATGATTACCACAAGAAAAACACGTTTTAATGTTAATTAAGGCCCCTAACCTGTGTTTTAAGACACCGTTGAAAAAAGTGTGAACCCATTCTTTAAGCAAAACTAATCAATACTTCTTCCACAGCTGGAAATACGTAGTTTTTAAAATGCATTGTCTGTGTTGCTGCTGGGTTTCATTAAAATCCAGGGCGGAAAAACTGACTTTAAACCTTACGTCATATTTCAGAAAGCTGCACGAAAGACGATATGCTATCCTGATTAAATCTTCTCCTGGCAGCTGTCCTGATAAACGACCGTAACAGCCTAACACAAAAAACAACCGGAAGTAGTAGTATTTGTTTGGACTGACGGTCGACCCACCCATTCATGCTCAACTACGCAGGTTTAGTGGGCTGGGGGTAAGATACGCTGTTTCTGCTATTCACCATTAGAAGACACGCCCATAAGTGACGTATGACGCTATCGCTCGGGGCTGTCCGTACGTCGGGAGCGTAAGCGGGCCACGCAGCGTAGTAGCTGTCAGTCAAAGGACATTTAAATGGCCACACTGTACTGAGCCGTACAGCGCGGATAATAACACCAGTTCAGATCATATTTAGGCTACTAGCAAGGTAAACAGAGTAAATTCGGGTTGTCGGCGTTGCTCTCTTTCATCTGAAGCTGCTGAAGTTTGTTCAAGAGAAAGAAAGAGAGAAAGAGAGAGAGAAGGGAAAAAAGAAAGAGGAAAAAAAATGAGCGACGAGGACGACTTTTTGCAGAAAGCCCGAGCCGGGTTTGAAGAGCTCTGTCGAGGGTTGAATATGGACGAAGAGGCGAGCAATGAAGCATGGAAAACCTACGAAAATATCAGCAGGAATTTTACACTAGAGGTAAAAAACCAAAACATTATTTTAATTTGCCGTCGGTCCAACATTTGCTGCAGCACGGTGACAGTGCAGCAGCAGCTATAGGTTAATCCACTAACTCATTAACACAATTTTAACCTTACTACACTCTCTATTGCTTAATTAAAATAGCATAATACAAATTAGTAATATGCAATTTATCGGAATGACATGTTAAACCAATAAAAATAAAAACGTCTAGTACTAATATCCATGTGTTAGGAGTATAAATGTGATGTAAGCCATTTCAACTAAACTGGTTCTGCAGTGTTAAACTAAAGATCCTGTTAATTTAAAAGCAAATATTTATAATGTTATGACATTACATGGTAATACATAACACTGTGTGGATAAGCAGGAAGCCACTAGAGGGGAGGATTTCCAGCATGGCAAAGTGTAACACAATACACCAGACTGACTGATGATTAATGACTCTATATGCTAATGTAATACGTTTAAAGTTTAAAGGTGCTTGTACTTTATTTGAGTATTTCTATTTGATGTTATTTAATACTTTCACTCCACTATATTTCAGAGGGAAATATATATATATATACTTTCTACTCCATTACTCCACTTCTCTTGCCACTGTTAACAGAAATGATGAGGACAATAATCTAGTTTAGTTCAGTTTAAATCCTGTTTTAGTAGATAAAATTATATGTATTGTAAAGATTAAGAGACACTTTAATGCTTTGATTCCCAAACTTTTTTAAATATTATCTTATCTTTCCATAAATTGTTATTTAAACTTCACTGTACATTTACTTAAGTACTATATCTAAGTGCAATTTTGAGGTATTTTGTACTTTACAGTAGTATAAACTAGCTAACTGTGTATAAAGTAGTGTAAACTAGCTAACTGTATATAAAGTAGTGTAAACTAGCTAACTGTATATAAAGTAGTGTAAACTAGCTAACTGTATATAAAGTAGTATAAACTAGCTAACTGTATATAAAGTAGTATAAACTAGCTAACTGTATATAAAGTAGTGTAAACTAGCTAACCGTATATAAAGTAGCGTAAGCTAGCTAACTGTATATAAAGTAGTATAAACTAGCTAACTGTATATAAAGTATTGTAAACTAGCTAACTGTATATAAAGTAGTATAAACTAGCTAACTGTATATAAAGTAGTGTAAACTAGCTAACTGTATATAAAGTAGTATAAACTAGCTAACTGTATATAAAGTAGTATAAACTAGCTAACTGTATATAAAGTAGTGTAAACTAGCTAACTGTATATAAAGTAGTATAAACTAGCTAACTGTATATAAAGTAGTATAAACTAGCTAACTGTATATAAAGTAGTGTAAACTAGCTAACTGTATATAAAGTAGTATAAACTAGCTAACTGTATATAAAGTAGTATAAACTAGCTAACTGTATATAATGTAGCGTAAACTAGCTAACTGTATATAAAGTAGTGTAAACTAGCTCCACCTCCAGCAGCTACAACAGTAACATGCTGCTCTAACACTGATGCTTCACTATTAATAATCTAATGATATCATATATAATAATATATCACTACTTTTACTGTAATACTGCATACTACATCACTCATAATACTGCAGTACTTTTACTGTAATACTGCATACTACATCACTCATAATACTGCAGTACTTTTACTGTAATACTGCATACTACATCACTCATAATACTTCAGTACTTTTACTGTAATACTGCATACTACATCACTCATTATACTGCAGTACTTTTACTTTAATACTGCATACTACATCACTCATTATACTGCAGTACTTTTACTGTAATACTGCATACTACATCACTCATTATACTGCAGTACTTTTACTTTAATACTGCATACTACATCACTCATTATACTGCAGTACTTTTACTGTAATACTGCATTCTACATCACTCAGTAGGATTTTTCATGCAGGACTTTTACTTGTAATGGAGTCCTTTTAAATTACTATATTGGTACTTTTACTAGTAGCAGTACCACAGTGTAAGTAATGAAATCAAACTTTTACTGTATGCAAAATGACCTATTTTAGAAACATTTAAACTATCATTTTCATTCTAATTATTAATGTAGTAATGTGTAAATGACTTTTAACTTTGCAGCTGTTAGAAGTTGGGCTAACTTATGACTTTTGAGGGCTTTTTTAAATTAAACCTGTAATAATACATCATTCTTTATTTGTTGGTCATATGTTTGTATTATTAACTCGTGTATCTAGCTGCCACATTAATGTAGTGGAGTAATAGGCTAAGTGCAATAATTCACTCTGAAATGTGTATAAGAGGGAGAAGATTAACCTCATCTGACCTACTCATGCTTCTCTCTTTTATCTCCTCCTACTCTTTTGATCTCTTCCTCTACTCCTTCCTGTCTTTTTTCTCCCCCTCCTCTCTTTTTTGTGACTCCCCTCTCTCCCTCCGTGTGCAGGGCAGCGAGCTGCACTGGCTGGCCTGTGCGCTCTACGTGGCCTGCAGGTCCTCAGTGCCGACGGTGGGGAAAGGAACCGTGGAGGGGAACTACGTCTCTCTGACCAGAATCCTACGCTGCTCCGAAATGAGGTAGGACTGCGATGCACCTGTGCTCTCCACTGTAGGTCCGTCTGCAACACTATAATCATATGTGACCAAAATATATATTACTCTGAAGAATGACGAGGAAAGGCTGACCCTGCATCTGTGTGTTGGTTTGTCACGAAATATAAAAGATGACTGTTACTGATGAAAACAACATAGAGAGGTTGCTAGACGTGACACTATTAAGGTACATAGAAAATGCAAATAATTATTGTCTTTATTGATTAATCTGCAATCTCATTTTGTCAATAAAATATTAGAAAAAACTTCAATCTAACAGTGCCAGTAGTAGTAGAAATATAAAATTTAAAAAATACATACAAATATAAAATTGAAATTAAAAAAATAATAAATAAATTAAAAAATATAATATAAAACTTCCAGTAGCAGGAGTAACCTAAAAAAATAGAAAATAGAAAAAAATATATTAAAAAATAAAAAATTACAATATACCATTTCAAGTACTAGTAAATAAATATAAATAAATAATAAAAATATAAATAGAATATATATGGAAAAAAAAGTAATATAAAAATATATAAAATTAATAGAAAATATAAAAAAATATATTTAAAAATATTTTTAAAAGTTAAATATACCAGTTCTAGTACTAATAAATAAATATAAATAAATAATAAAAATATAAATAAAATATATATTGAAAATAATTTAATATAAAAATATATAAAATTAATAGAAAATATCAAAAAATATATTTAGACATATTTTTAAAAGTTAAATATACCAGTTCTAGTACTAGTAAATAAATATAAATAAATAATAAAAATATAAATAAAATATATATGGAAAAAAAATTAATATAAAAATATATAAAATTAATAGAAAATATCAAAAAATATATTTATTTATTTTTTTTAAGTTAAATATACCAGTTCCAGTAACAGTAAAAGTTCAATATATAATAATTAAAAGTTCTTATACCAACAGTTTAAAACCCAAACATATTCACTTTACTTTCATGTGTAAATCCTCACATTTCAGAAGCTGCAACCTGCAAATTTTTGGCATTTTTGCTTAAAAAAAATGACTTAAACAATTATTGTGTTATTAAAATAGTTGTGATTAATTTTCTGTCAATCAGTAATCATTTAATCATTTAATTGACTAATCATTACAGCAGTACTGCAAATACACCCACTCCTGACATTGTAGGGTATAAAAACACACTAGCACTGTGTTGTAAAGGGGAAAGAGGAAGAGACAGATCTAAAAGTTTAGCAAGACAGACAAGAAACATGAATAAACATGCAAAACAAAAAAAAACCCTGAGGCTGTTGCTTCACACATCCTGCAGCTCTGCAGCAGAGAACTACAGCGGTGTATAAATAGGTGTTTCTGTCTGGTATGCGAAGGGTGTCTACACTTCTTGAAAGGTGTTAAGAAGCCGTGAAAAAGTCCTGAGAATGAACGAAGGAGACAAATTAATCATTAATGAAAATATTCGTTTGGATTTTCATATTTAAACTGTTAGACTTTGACTTTAACCCTCCTGTTGTCCTTCCTCGAGTCAAGGAAGGTTAGGAAGGGAGGAAAAAGGAAGGAAAGGAGGAAGGGAGGAGGGATGAAAGGAAGGAAGGGAGGAAGGAAGGAAGGAAGGAGGGAGGGAAGGAAGAAAGGAAAGAGAGAAGGAAGGTAGGAAGGAAAGGAAGGAAGGGAGGACGGGAGGAAGGAAGGAAGGAAGGAAGGAAAGAAGGAAGGAAGGAAGAAAGGAAGGGAAGAAGGAGGGAGGGAGGGAAGAAAGGAAGGAAGGAGGGAGGGAAGGAAGGAAGGAAAGAGAGAAGGAGGGAGGGAGGAAGGAAGGAAGGAAGGGAGGGAGGAAGGAAGGAAGGAAGGAAGGAAGGGAATAAGGAGGGAAGGAAGAAAGGAAGGAAGGAAGGAAGGGAAGGAGGAGGGAGGAAGGTAGGTAGGAAGGAAGGAAGGAGGAAGGAAAAGGAAGGAAGGAAGAAAGGAGGGAGGGAGGAAAGAAGGACAGATGGAAGGAAAAGGAAGGAATGAAGGAGGGAGGGAAGGAAGGAAAGAGAGAAGGAGGGAGGGAGGAAGGTAGGAAGGAGGGAGGGAGGAAAGGAAGGAAAGAGAGAAGGAGGGAGGGAAGGAAGGAAGAAATGAAGGAGGGAAGGAAGGAAAGAGAGAATGAGGGAGGAAAGGAAGGAAGGAAGGAATGAAGGAGGGAAGGAGGGAAGGAAGGAAAGAGAGAAGGAGGGAGGAAGGAAAGGGAGGAAGGAGGAAAAGAAGGACTTTTTTTTCTTTTATTCTTTTTTTTGGTGTATTTCTTCACTGTTTCTCCGTCTGCAGCCTGATCGAGTTCTTCAATAAGATGAAGAAGTGGCAGGACATGGCCAACCTGCCGCAGGATTTCCGTCAGGGCACCGAGAAGCTGGAGAGAAACTTCACGGTGTCGGCCGTCATCTTCAAGAAGTACGTTCCCATCTTCAAAGCCATCTTCAAAGCGCCGTCGGAGGAGCCGCCGCGCGTCCACCGCAGCCGCAAACAGAGGTACGAGAGTCCAGCTGCGACCACCACTTTGAGTTTTAAAGCCTACCTACCTTCCTCCCTTCCTCCCTTCCTCCCTCCCTCCTTTCCTTCCTCCCTTCCTCCCTCCCTCCTTTCCTTCCTCCCTCCCTCCCTCCCTTCCTCCTTTCCTTCCTTCCTTCCTCCCTTCCTCCCTCCCTCCCTCCTTTCCTTCCTCCCTCCCTCCCTCCCTCCTTTCCTTCCTCCTGTCCTTCCTTCCTCCCTCCCTTCCTCCTTTCCTTCCTCCTTTCCTACCTTCCTTTCTCCTTTCCTCCCTTCCTCCCTCCCTCCTTTCCTTCCTCCCTGCCTTCCTCCCTCCTTTCCTTTCCGCCCTTCTTTCCTTCTCTCCTTCCTCCCTTCCTCCCTCCCTCCTTTCCTTACTCCCTTAATATTTTCATTTTTGTGCATTTTGGGCCACTTTAGGAAAAGTCGTTAAATTTCAAAATAAAAGACATTTGTGGTGAAAAATGTAATCTTCATAGTAAACTGTCTAGTCGGCCGTTTTGGACCCCTTGGCAGGCCGGTTCTGGCCCACGGGCCATATGTTTGCCACCACGTTTTAGTCTATTTTGACAGGACATTTAAACACTAATGAATCAGTGTCCTTGTAACACATTTATATATTTCATTGTAATCATTTGAAGGTCTCTTGCTGTGGCCTTGTTTAATTTCCCTCCTGTCTTTGTTTTCCAGGCGACATCCTTGCACGGTGACCGAGGTCTTCAACTTCTGCTGGGTTCTGTTTGTCCATGCCAAAGGTAAAGACTCAGTTAGCAGCCAGGGTCTCCACAAATCCTTAAAAAGTATCCTTAAAATGTCTTCAATTTAGTTTTTGACAAAAAATTCAAATTGACCCCGTCTGTTTTAACTGTTCCTTCCTTCCTCCCTCCCTCCTTCTTTCTGTTTACCCTTCCTTCTTTCCTCCCTCCCTCCCTCCCTCCTCCTCTTTCTTTCCTTCCTTCCCTCCTTCCTTCCTTCTCTCTTTCCCCCCCCACCTTCCCCCTTCCTTCTTTCCTCTGTCCTTCTTTCCTCCTTCCTTCTTTCCTCCCTCCTTCCTACCTTCCTTCCTCCCTTCTTTCCTTCTCTCCTTCCTCCCTCCCTCCCTCCCTCCTTGCCTCCCTCCTTCCTACTTTCCTTCCTCCCTTCTTTCCTTCTCTCCTCCCTCCCTCCCTCCCTCCCTCCCTCCTTGCCTCCCTCCCTCCATCCTTTCCTTCCTCCCTTTCTCCTTTCCTTCCTTACTCCTTTCTTTCCTTCCTTCCTCCTTTCCTTCCTTCTTCCTCCCTTCCTTCCTTCTTCCTCCCTTTCTTCCTCCCTCCCTTCCCTCGTTCCTTCCACCCTTCCTCCCTTCCTCCTTTCCTTCCTTCTTCCTCCCTCCCTCCTTTCCTTCCTTCCTTGACTCGAGGACAACAGGAGGGTTAACTTTAATGCAGAGACAGACAGAGGTCCGAGTCCTTAATTGCAGTCCTATATAAATAACCTCCATCCATTTCAACCCACTAACAACAGTAAAATCCTGCTTTGGCATTATTATTAATTTTTCCTTAAAGAGGTTTTAAAAGGTTTAAAGTGATTAAATGTGTTCTTAGAAAATGTGCAGATACCCTTAACTTTGATACTTTGTCCTTAATTGGTCTTAGAAGAGGCTTTAAAATGGAAAACACAGATTCAACCCGGCTATAAAAAAACGACAGTGATTCATCCAGTCGTCTTAACAAGCGGAGGAGGGATTACAGCTCAGGATAAACATGTGACTCCTAAATCATGGAAGAATATGACAAACTAAAACCACTTTCAAAAGCATACACTTCTTCACCTCCTTCAGTCTGAGTCACATTTACAAGATTTTGTGTTTTTCAAGAAATAAACATACAGAAAAAAAATCCCCACCCCCAAAAAGTACATTTTAAAAAATGCACAGAGAAGACAAAAAATAAATTAATCACATTTCAGTGTTGAGAAGAAAAAATAGGAAGGAAAGGATGGAGGAAGGGATGGAGGAAGGGATGAAAGGAAAGGAAAGGAAAGAAGGAAGGAAAGGAGGAAGGAGGAAGAAGGAAGGAAAGGAGGGAGGAAAGGAAAGAAGGAAGGAAGGAAAGGAGGAAGGGAGGGAGGGAGAAAAGGAAAGGAAAGAAGGAAGGAAAGGAGGGAGGGAGGAAGAAGGAAGGAAAGGAAAGAAGGAAGGAAAGGAGGAAGGGAGGGAGGGAGAAGGAAGGAAAGGAGCAAAGGAAAGAAGGAAGGAAAGGAGGAAGGAAGGGAGGAAGAAGGAAGGAAAGGAGGAAGGAAGGGAGGAAGAAGGAAGGAAAGGAGGAAAGAAAAGGAAGGAAAGGAGGGAGGGAGGAAGGGAGGGAGGAATAAGGAAGGAAAGGAGGGAGGAAGGGAGGAAGAAGGAAGGAAAGAAGGAAGGAAAGGAGGAAGGAAGGGAGGAAGAAGGAAGGGAGGAAAGGAGGGAGGAAGGGAGGGAGAAAAGGAGGAAGTGAGAGAGGAAGAAGGAAGGAAAGAAGGAAGGAAAGGAGAAAGGAAGGGAGGGAGGAAAGAAGGAAGGAAGGAAGGAAGGGAGGAAAGAAAAACAGTCAAAACAGACGGGGTCAATTTGACCCGTGAGGACGACACGAAGGTTAAACTCCTTATATTCAACATATAACAGTTATTAGATGATCAGTTATTCTTCTTTCCTTTTGTCGAAACGTGGCGTCTACATTACCCACAATGCAAAGGGTGAGGAGATACAGAAGTCTAGTCTAACCTCACTTCTTCTTTCTAACTCTTTTTTTATTAACACATACAGCACCTGGAAACATGCACTGAGGTGGAAAATGTGCATAGTTCACATTTAAAAGGAGAAAGAGAGAGGGGGGGGCAGGGAGAGAGGGAGAGAGAAAGAGACAGAGAGAAAGGGAGGGAGAGGGAGGGAGAGAGGGAGAGAGAGGCAGAGAGATTGAGGGGAGGGCGAGACAGAGAGAAAGAGAGAGAGAGAGAGAGAGAGAAGAGAGGGGGGGAGGGAGAGAGAGAGAGAGAGAAGAGAGAGGGGGGAGCAGAGACAGAGAGAGACAGAGAGAGAGAGAGAGGGAAGGGGAGGGAGGGAGAGAGAGAGAGAGAGAGAGACAGAGAGAGAGTGAGGGGGAGAGCGAGACAAAGCAGAGGGAGAGAGAGAGAGAGAGGGAGAGGCAGAGAGAGGGAGGGAGAGGCAGAGAGAGTGAGGGGGAGAGCGAGACAGGGAGAGAGAGAGAGAGAGAGAGAGAGAGAGAAGGAGAGAGAGCCATAGAGAGAGAGAGAGAGAGAGAGAGAGAGAGAGAGAGGTAGAGAGAGTGACGGGGAGAGCGAGACAGAGACAGAGAGAGAGAGAGAGAGAGAGCCATAGAGAGAGAGAGAGAGAGAGAGAGAGAGAGAGAGCCATAGAGAGAGAGAGAGAGAGAGAGAGAGAGAGAGAGAATGAGAGAGAGAGAGAGAGAGAGACAGAGAGAAAAAGAGAGGGAGAGAGAGAATGTGTCAGACTGCAACAATAATAAAACCTGAGAGGCGAGCACAGACTTGTCAGCATCAGCAGGACATCAGCATGTGAACATCAGCAGCTCTCAGTCCCTTTATTCCTTCCTCCATGGAGATTATTATGTTTTCTCCGGTGTTACTTGGTGACTTTGTTTTTTTT